>NC_065451.1:115669288-115970971 GCF_917563875.1 Diabrotica virgifera virgifera | reverse complement strand
CTTCAGCCCCGTCAAGACAACCGCTGCGCAAATATGACAAGCAAATATGATAGAATTTTGTAAAAGACATGAGCTCTTAATAGGAAACACGTTCTGGAAACAAAAGATAGAAGATAAATACTCATTTGTAGTTAAAGAGAGCAACGCGAAGAGCCTAGTGGATTATATCGTCCATACAAAAGAACCTACCCTTATTGATGTGATGACTAATACTACATCCTCCACAATAACGCCCGATCATAAGCTAGTAACAGCAAATTCGCATGTTAGGATGACACACTCAGCAGTGTGTCACAAGTTAAAAGATAATGATATAGGCACAATTATAACGTTAATATTAATAATAGGGTATTTTTAGGAGAAGATTGGAACACGGTATCAACCTCACGATCGCCTTCTTTTTCTTCAGCCCCTTCAAGACAACTGTTGGCAAAAATTTGACAAATACAGAAAGAGATCCAGAACTCACAATCGGCATAGGCACCTGGAACATAAACACATTCAACGAGAAAGAGGACAAGTTATGTGAGGAAATGAACAACAATCATTTAGAAGTATTTTGCCTCTGCGAAATAAAGAAAAAGGGTGATGGAGAGAGCAAACTAAATGATAACTACGAATTGCATTTATTTTTGGAATTATAATTGCAATAACAAGGAAATATGATAGAATTTTGTAAAACACATGAGCTCTTAATAGGAAACACGTTCTGGAAACAAAAGATAGAAGATAAATACTCATTTGTAGTTAAAGAGAGCAACGCGAAGAGCCTAGTGGATTATATCGTCCATACAAAAGAACCTACCCTTATTGATGTGATGACTAATACTACATCCTCCACAATAACGCCCGATCATAAGCTAGTAACAGCAAATTCGCATGTTAGGATGACACACTCAGCAGTGTGTCACAAGTTAAAAGATAATGATATAGGCACAATTATAACGTTAATATTAATAATAGGGTATTTTTAGGAGAAGATTGGAACACGGTATCAACCTCACGATCGCCTTCTTTTTCTTCAGCCCCTTCAAGACAACTGTTGGCAAAAATTTGACAAATACAGAAAGAGATCCAGAACTCACAATCGGCATAGGCACCTGGAACATAAACACATTCAACGAGAAAGAGGACAAGTTATGTGAGGAAATGAACAACAATCATTTAGAAGTATTTTGCCTCTGCGAAATAAAGAAAAAGGGTGATGGAGAGAGCAAACTAAATGATAACTACGAATTGCATTTATTTTTGGAATTATAATTGCAATAACAAGGAAATATGATAGAATTTTGTAAAACACATGAGCTCTTAATAGGAAACACGTTCTGGAAACAAAAGATAGAAGATAAATACTCATTTGTAGTGCAACGCGAAGAGCCTAGTGGATTACATCGTCCATACAAAAGAACTTACTCTTACCGATATGATGACTGATACTACATCCTTCACAATAACGGCCGATCATAAGCTAGTAACAGCAAAGCCGCAGGTTAGTATGACACACTCAGCAGTGTGTCACAAGTTAAAAGATAATGATTATAGGCACAATTGTAACGTTAATATTAATAATAGGTTATTTTTAGGAGAAGATTGGAACACGCTATCAACCAAACGATCGCCTTCTTCTTCTTCAGCCCCGTCAAGACAACCGCTGCGCAAATATGACAAGCATATATGATAGAATTTTGTAAAAGACATGAGCTCTTAATAGGAAACACGTTCTGGAAACAAAAGATAGAAGATAAATACTCATTTGTAGTGCAACGCGAAGAGCCTAGTAGATTGTATCGTCCATACAAAAGAACTTACTCTTACTGATATGATGACTGATACTACATCCTTCACAATAACGGCCGATCATAAGCTAGTAACAGCAAAGCCGCAGGTTAGTATGACACACTCAGCAGTGTGTAAAAAGTTAAAATATAATAATTATAGGCACAATTGTAACGTCAATATTAATAAGTTATGTTAGGAAAATATTGGAAAACGCCTCAACCTCACGATCGCCTTCTGCTTCAGCCCCGTCAAGACAACCGCTGCGCAAATATGACAAGCAAATATGATAGAATTTTGTAAAAGACATGAGCTCTTAATAGGAAACACGTTCTGGAAACAAAAGATAGAAGATAAATACTCATTTGTAGTTAAAGAGAGCAACGCGAAAAGCCTAGTGGATTATATCGTCCATACAAAAGAACTTACTCTTACCGATATGATGACTGATACTACATCCTTCACAATAACGGCCGATCATAAGCTAGTAACAGCAAAGCCGCAGGTTAGTATGACACACTCAACAGAGTGTCACAAGTTAAAAGATAATGATTATAGGCACACTTGTAACGTCAATATTAATAATAGGTTATGTTAGGAAAATATTGGAAAACGCCTCAACCTCACGATCGCCTTCTTCTTCTTCAGCCCCGTCAAGACAACCGCTGCGCAAATATGACAAGCAAATATGATAGAATTTTGTAAAACACATGAGCTCTTAATAGGAAACACGTTCTGGAAACAAAAGATAGAAGATAAATACTCATTTGTAGTTAAAGAGAGCAACGCGAAGAGCCTAGTGGATTATATCGTCCATACAAAAGAACTTACCCTTCTGAGTAATACTACCTCCTCCACAATAACGCCCGATCATAAGCAAGTAACAGCAAAGCTGCAGGTTAGTATGACACACTCAGCAGCGTGTGTCATAAGTTAAAAGATAATAATTATAGCCATAATTGTAACGTTAATATTAATAATAGGTCAGTTTTAGGAAACGATTGGAAAACGCCTTAACCTCACGATCGCCTTCTTCTTCAGTCCCTTCAAGGCAACCGTTGCGCAAATATGACAAGCAAATATGATAGAATTTTGTAAAACACATGAGATCTTAATAGGAAACACGTTCTGGAGACAAGAGATCGAAGATAAATGCTCATATGTAGGTAAAGAGCGCAACGCGAAGAGCCCAGTGGATTATATCGTCCATACAAAAGAACTTAACCTTATTGATGTGATGAGTAATACTACATCCTCCACAATAACGCCCGATCATAAGCTAGTAACAGCAAACCCGCAGGTTAGTATGACACACTCAGCAGTGTGTCACAAGTTAAAAGATAATAATTATAGGCAAAATTGTAACGTCAATATTAATAATAGGTTATGTTAGGAAAATATTGGAAAACGCCTCAACCTCACGATCGCCTTCTTCTTCTTCAGCCCCGTCAAGACAACCGCTGCGCAAATATGACAAGCAAATATGATAGAATTTTGTAAAACACATGAGCTCTTAATAGGAAACACGTTCTGGAAACAAAAGATAGAAGATAAATACTCATTTGTAGTTAAAGAGAGCAACGCGAAGAGCCTAGTGGATTATATCGTCCATACAAAAGAACTTACTCTTACCGATATGATGACTGATACTACATCCTTCACAATAACGGCCGATCATAAGCTAGTAACAGCAAAGCCGCAGGTTAGTATGACACACTCAGCAGAGTGTGCCATAAGTTAAAATATAATAATTATAGGCACAATTGTAACGTCAATATTAATAATAGGTCATGTTAGGAAAATATTGGAAAACGCCTCAACCTCACGATCGCCTTCTTCTTCTTCAGCCCCGTCAAGACAACCGCTGCGCAAATATGACAAGCAAATATGATAGAATTTTGTAAAACACATGAGCTCTTAATAGAAAACACGTTCTGGAAACAAAAGATAGAAGATAAATACTCATTTGTAGTGCAACGCGAAGAGCCTAGTGGATTATATCGTCCATACAAAAGAACTTACTCTTACCGATATGATGACTGATACTACATCCTTCACAATAACGGCCGATCATAAGCTAGTAACAGCAAAGCCCCAGGTTAGTATGACACACTCAGCAGTGTGTCACAAGTTAAAAGATAATGATTATAGGCACAATTGTAACGTTAATATTAATAATAGGTTATTTTTAGGAGAAGATTGGAACAAGCTATCAACCAAACGATCGCCTTCTTCTTCTTCAGCAGCGTCAAGACAACCGCTGCGCAAATATGATAGAATTTTGTAAAACACATGAGCTCTTAATAGGAAACACGTTATGGAAACAAAAGATAGAAGATAAATATTCATTTGTAGTTAAAGAGAGCAACGCGAAGAGCCTAGTGGATTATATCGTCCATACAAAAGAACTTACTCTTACCGATATGATGACTGATACTACATCCTTCACAATAACGGCCGATCATAGGCTAGTAACAGCAAAGCCGCAGGTTAGTATGACACACTCAGCAGAGTATGTCATAAGTTAAAATATAATAATTATAGGCACAATTGTAACGTCAATATTAATAATAGGTTATTTTTAGGAGAAGACTGGATCACGCTATCAACCAAACGATCGCCTTCTTTTTCTTCAGCCCCTTCAAGACAACTGCTGGGAAAAATTTGACAAATACAGAAAGAGATCCAGAACTCACAATTGGCATAGGCACGTGGAACATAAACACACTCAACGAGAAAGAGGACAAGTTATGTGAGGAAATGAACAACAATCATTTAAAGTATTTTGCCTCTGCGAAATAAAGAAAAAGGGTGATGGAGAGAGCAAACTAAATGATAACTACGAATTGCAATATTTGGAATTATAATTGCAATAACAAGGAAATATGATAGAATTTTGTAAAACACATGAGCTCTTAATAGGAAACACGTTCTGGAAACAAAAGATAGAAGATAAATACTCATTTATAGTTAAAGAGAGCAACGTGAAGAGCCTAGTGGATTATATCGTCCATACAAAAGAACTTACTCTTACCGATATAATGACTGATACTACATGCTTCACAATAACGGCCGATCATAAGCTAGTAACAGCAAAGCCGCAGGTTAGTATGACACACTCAGCAGAGTGTGTCATAAGTTAAAATATAATAATTATAGGCACAATTGTAACGTCAATATTAATAATAGGTTATGTTAGGAAAATATTGGAAAACGCCTCAACCTCACGATCGCCTTCTTCTTCTTCAGCCCCGTCAAGACAACCGCTGCGCAAATATGACAAGCAAATATGATAGAATTTTGTAAAACACATGAGCTCTTAATAGGAAACATGTTCTGGAAACAAAAGATAGAAGATAAATACTCATTTGTAGTGCAACGCGAAGAGCCTAGTGGATTATATCGTCCATACACAAGAACTTACTCTTACCGATATGATGACTGATACTACATCCTTCACAATAACGGCCGATCATAAGCTAGTAACAGCAAAGCCGCAGGTTAGTATGACACACTCAGCAGAGTGTGTCATAAGTTAAAATATAATAATTATAGAAACAATTGTAACGTCAATATTAATAATAGGTTATGTTATGAAAATATTGGAAAACGCCTCAACCTCACGATCGCCTTCTTCTTCTTCAGCCCCGTCAAGACAACCGCTGCGCAAATATGACAAGCAAATATGATAGAATTTTGTAAAACACATGAGCTCTTAATAGGAAACACGTTCTGGAAACAAAAGATAGAAGATAAATACTCATTTGTAGTGCAACGCGAAGAGCCTAGTGGATTGTATCGTCCATACAAAAGAACTTACTCTTACCGATATGATGACTGATACTACATCCTTCACAATAACGGCCGATCATAAGCTAGTAACAGCAAAGCCGCAGGTTAGTATGACACACTCAGCAGAGTGTCACAAGTTAAAAGATAATGATTATAGGCACAATTGTAACGTTGATATTAATAATAGGTTATTTTTAGGAGAAGATTGGAACACGCTATCAACCAAACGATCGCCTTCTTCTTCTTCAGCAGCGTCAAGACAACCGCTGCGCAAATATGATAGAATTTTGTAAAACACATGAGCTCTTAATAGGAAACACGTTCTGGAAACAAAAGATAGAAGATAAATACTCATTTGTAGTTAAAGAGAGCAACGCGAAAAGCCTAGTGGATTATATCGTCCATACAAAAGAACTTACTCTTACCGATATGATGACTGATACTACATCCTTCACAATAACGGCCGATCATAAGCTAGTAACAGCAAAGCCGCAGGTTAGTATGACACACTCAGCAGAGTGTCACAAGTTAAAAGATAATGATTATAGGCACAATTGTAACGTTAATATTAATAATAGGTTATTTTTAGGAAAAGATTGGAACACGCTATCAACCAAACGATCGCCTTCATTTTCTTCAGCCCCTTCAAGACAACTGTTGGCAAAAATTTGACAAATACAGAAAGAGATCCAGAACTCACAATCGGCATAGGCACGTGGAACATAAACACACTCAACGAGAAAGAGGACATGTTATGTGAGGAAATGAACAACAATCATTTAGAAGTATTTTGCCTCTGCGAAATACAGAAAAAGGGTGATGGAGAGAGCAAACTAAATGATAACTACGAATTGCAATATTTGGAATTATAATTGCAATAACAAGGAAATATGATAGAATTTTGTAAAACACATGAGCTCTTAATAGGAAACACGTTCTGGAAACAAAAGATAGAAGATAAATACTCATTTGTAGTTAAAGAGAGCAACGCGAAGAGCCTAGTGGATTATATCGTCCATACAAAAGAACTTACTCTTACCGATATGATCACTGATACTACATGCTTCACAATAACGGCCGATCATAAGCTAGTAACAGCAAAGCCGCAGGTTAGTATGACACACTCAGCAGAGTGTCACAAGTTAAAAGATAATGATTATAGGCACAATTGTAACGTTAATATTAATAATAGGTTATTTTTAGGAGAAGATTGGATCACGCTATCAACCAAACGATCGCCTTCTTTTTCTTCAGCCCCTTCAAGACAACTGCTGGGAAAAATTTGACAAATACAGAAAGAGATCCAGAACTCACAATTGGCATAGGCACGTGGAACATAAACACACTCAACGAGAAAGAGGACAAGTTATGTGAGGAAATGAACAACAATCATTTAAAGTATTTTGCCTCTGCGAAATAAAGAAAAAGGGTGATGGAGAGAGCAAACTAAATGATAACTACGAATTGCAATATTTGGAATTATAATTGCAATAACAAGGAAATATGATAGAATTTTGTAAAACACATGAGCTCTTAATAGGAAACACGTTCTGGAAACAAAAGATAGAAGATAAATACTCATTTATAGTTAAAGAGAGCAACGTGAAGAGCCTAGTGGATTATATCGTCCATACAAAAGAACTTACTCTTACCGATATGATGACTGATACTACATGCTTCACAATAACGGCCGATCATAAGCTAGTAACAGCAAAGCCGCAGGTTAGTATGACACACTCAGCAGAGTGTGTCATAAGTTAAAATATAATAATTATAGGCACAATTGTAACGTCAATATTAATAATAGGTTATGTTAGGAAAATATTGGAAAACGCCTCAACCTCACGATCGCCTTCTTCTTCTTCAGCCCCGTCAAGACAACCGCTGCGCAAATATGACAAGCAAATATGATAGAATTTTGTAAAACACATGAGCTCTTAATAGGAAACATGTTCTGGAAACAAAAGATAGAAGATAAATACTCATTTGTAGTGCAACGCGAAGAGCCTAGTGGATTATATCGTCCATACAAAAGAACTTACTCTTACCGATATGATGACTGATACTACATCCTTCACAATAACGGCCGATCATAAGCTAGTAACAGCAAAGCCGCAGGTTAGTATGACACACTCAGCAGAGTGTCACAAGTTAAAAGATAATGATTATAGGCACAATTGTAACGTTGATATTAATAATAGGTTATTTTTAGGAGAAGATTGGAACACGCTATCAACCAAACCATCGCCTTCTTCTTCTTCAGCAGCGTCAAGACAACCGCTGCGCAAATATGATAGAATTTTGTAAAACACATGAGCTCTTAATAGGAAACACGTTCTGGAAACAAAACATAGAAGATAAATACTCATTTGTAGTGCAACGCGAAGAGCCTAGTGGATTATATCGTCCATACACAAGAACTTACTCTTACCGATATGATGACTGATACTACATCCTTCACAATAACGGCCGATCATAAGCTAGTAACAGCAAAGCCGCAGGTTAGTATGACACACTCAGCAGAGTGTGTCATAAGTTAAAATATAATAATTATAGAAACAATTGTAACGTCAATATTAATAATAGGTTATGTTATGAAAATATTGGAAAACGCCTCAACCTCACGATCGCCTTCTTCTTCTTCAGCCCCGTCAAGACAACCGCTGCGCAAATATGACAAGCAAATATGATAGAATTTTGTAAAACACATGAGCTCTTAATAGGAAACACGTTCTGGAAACAAAAGATAGAAGATAAATACTCATTTGTAGTGCAACGCGAAGAGCCTAGTGGATTGTATCGTCCATACAAAAGAACTTACTCTTACCGATATGATGACTGATACTACATCCTTCACAATAACGGCCGATCATAAGCTAGTAACAGCAAAGCCGCAGGTTAGTATGACACACTCAGCAGAGTGTGTCATAAGTTAAAATATAATAATTATAGGCACAATTGTAACGTCAATATTAATAATAGCTTATGTTAGGAAAATATTGGAAAACGCCTCAACCTCACGATCGCCTTCTTCTTCTTCAGCCCCGTCAAGACAACCGCTGCGCAAATATGACAAGCAAATATGATAGAATTTTGTAAAACACATGAGCTCTTAATAGGAAACATGTTCTGGAAACAAAAGATAGAAGATAAATACTCATTTGTAGTGCAACGCGAAGAGCCTAGTGGATTATATCGTCCATACACAAGAACTTACTCTTACCGATATGATGACTGATACTACATCCTTCACAATAACGGCCGATCATAAGCTAGTAACAGCAAAGCCGCAGGTTAGTATGACACACTCAGCAGAGTGTGTCATAAGTTAAAATATAATAATTATAGGCACAATTGTAACGTCAATATTAATAATAGCTTATGTTAGGAAAATATTGGAAAACGCCTCAACCTCACGATCGCCTTCTTCTTCTTCAGCCCCGTCAAGACAACCGCTGCGCAAATATGACAAGCAAATATGATAGAATTTTGTAAAACACATGAGCTCTTAATAGGAAACACGTTCTGGAAACAAAAGATAGAAGATAAATATTCATTTGTAGTTAAAGAGAGCAACGCGAAGAGCCTAGTGGATTATATCGTCCATACAAAAGAACTTACTCTTACCGATATGATGACTGATACTACGTCCTTCACAATAACGGCCGATCATAAGCTAGTAACAGCAAAGCCGCAGGTTAGTATGACACACTCAGCAGAGTATGTCATAAGTTAAAATATAATAATTATAGGCACAATTGTAACGTCAATATTAATAAGTTATGTTAGGAAAATATTGGAAAACGCCTCAACCTCACGATCGCCTTCTTCTTCAGCCCCGTCAAGACAACCGCTGCGCAAATATGACAAGCAAATATGATAGAATTTTGTAAAAGACATGAGCTCTTAATAGGAAACACGTTCTGGAAACAAAAGATAGAAGATAAATACTCATTTGTAGTTAAAGAGAGCAACGCGAAAAGCCTAGTGGATTATATCGTCCATACAAAAGAACTTACTCTTACCGATATGATGACTGATACATCCTTCACAATAACGGCCGATCATAAGCTAGTAACAGCAAAGCCACAGGTTAGTATGACACACTCAGCAGAGTGTCACAAGTTAAAAGATAATGATTATAGGCACAATTGTAACGTCAATATTAATAATAGGTTATGTTAGGAAAATATTGGAAAACGCCTCAACCTCACGATCGCCTTCTTTTCTTCAGCCCCGTCAAGACAACCGCTGCGCAAATATGACAAGCAAATATGATAGAATTTTGTAAAACACATGAGCTCTTAATAGGAAACACGTTCTGGAAACAAAAGATAGAAGATAAATACTCATTTGTAGTTAAAGAGAGCAACGCGAAGAGCCTAGTGGATTATATCGTCCATACAAAAGAACTTACCCTTCTGAGTAATACTACTTCCTCCACAATAACGCCCGATCATAAGCAAGTAACAGCAAAGCTGCAGGTTAGTATGACACACTCAGCAGCGTGTGTCATAAGTTAAAAGATAATAATTATAGCCATAATTGTAACGTTAATATTAAGAATAGCTTAGTTTTAGGAAACGATTGGTAAACGCCTTAACCTCACGATCGCCTTCTTCTTCAGTCCCTTCAAGGCAACCGTTGCGCAAATATGACAAGCAAATATGATAGAATTTTGTAAAACACATGAGATCTTAATAGGAAACACGTTCTGGAGACAAGAGATCGAAGATAAATGCTCATATGTAGGTAAAGAGCGCAACGCGAAGAGCCCAGTGGATTATATCGTCCATACAAAAGAACTTAACCTTATTGATGTGATGAGTAATACTACATCCTCCACAATAACGCCCGATCATAAGCTAGTAACAGCAAACCCGCAGGTTAGTATGACACACTCAGCAGTGTGTCACAAGTTAAAAGATAATAATTATAGCCACAATTGTAACGTCAATATTAATAATAGGTTATGTTAGGAAAATATTGGAAAACGCCTCAACCTCACGATCGCCTTCTTCTTCTTCAGCCCCGTCAAGACAACCGCTGCGCAAATATGACAAGCAAATATGATAGAATTTTGTAAAACACATGAGCTCTTAATAGGAAACACGTTCTGGAAACAAAAGATAGAAGATAAATACTCATTTGTAGTTAAAGAGAGCAACGCGAAAAGCCTAGTGGATTATATCGTCCATACAAAAGAACTTACACTTACCGATATGATGACTGATACATCCTTCACAATAACGGCCGATCATAAACTAGTAACAGCAAAGCCGCAGGTTAGAATGACACACTCAGCAGAGTGTCACAAGTTAAAAGATAATGATTATAGGCACAACTGTAACGTCAATATTAATAATAGGTTATGTTAGGAAAATATTGGAAAACGCCTCAACCTCACGATCGCCTTCTTCTTCTTCAGCCCCGTCAAGACAACCGCTGCGCAAATATGACAAGCAAATATGATAGAATTTTGTAAAACACATGAGCTCTTAATAGGAAACACGTTCTGGAAACAAAAGATAGAAGATAAATACTCATTTGTAGTTAAAGAGAGCAACGCGAAGAGCCTAGTGGATTATATCGTCCATACAAAAGAACTTACCCTTCTGAGTAATACTACTTCCTCCACAATAACGCCCGATCATAAGCAAGTAACAGCAAAGCTGCAGGTTAGTATGACACACTCAGCAGCGTGTGTCATAAGTTAAAAGATAATAATTATAGCCATAATTGTAACGTTAATATTAATAATAGCTTAGTTTTAGGAAACGATTGGAAAACGCCTTAACCTCACGATCGCCTTCTTCTTCAGTCCCTTCAAGGCAACCGTTGCGCAAATATGACAAGCAAATATGATAGAATTTTGTAAAACACATGAGATCTTAATAGGAAACACGTTCTGGAGACAAGAGATCGAAGATAAATGCTCATATGTAGGTAAAGAGCGCAACGCGAAGAGCCCAGTGGATTATATCGTCCATACAAAAGAACTTAACCTTATTGATGTGATGAGTAATACTACATCCTCCACAATAACGCCCGATCATAAGCTAGTAACAGCAAACCCGCAGGTTAGTATGACACACTCAGCAGTGTGTCACAAGTTAAAAGATAATAATTATAGGCACAATTGTAACGTCAATATTAATAATAGGTTATGTTAGGAAAATATTGGAAAACGCCTCAACCTCACGATCGCCTTCTTCTTCTTCAGCCCCGTCAAGACAACCGCTGCGCAAATATGACAAGCAAATATGATAGAATTTTGTAAAACACATGAGCTCTTAATAGGAAACACGTTCTGGAAACAAAAGATAGAAGATAAATACTCATTTGTAGTTAAAGAGAGCAACGCGAAGAGCCTAGTGGATTATATCGTCCATACAAAAGAACTTACTCTTACCGATATGATGACTGATACTACATCCTTCACAATAACGGCCGATCATAAGCTAGTAACAGCAAAGCCGCAGGTTAGTATGACACACTCAGCAGAGTGTGTCATAAGTTAAAATATAATAATTATAGGCACAATTGTAACGTCAATATTAATAATAGGTCATGTTAGGAAAATATTGGAAAACGCCTCAACCTCACGATCGCCTTCTTCTTCTTCAGCCCCGTCAAGACAACCGCTGCGCAAATATGACAAGCAAATATGATAGAATTTTGTAAAACACATGAGCTCTTAATAGAAAACACGTTCTGGAAATAAAAGATAGAAGATAAATACTCATTTGTAGTGCAACGCGAAGAGCCTAGTGGATTATATCGTCCATACAAAAGAACTTACTCTTACCGATATGATGACTGATACTACATCCTTCACAATAACGGCCGATCATAAGCTAGTAACAGCAAAGCCCCAGGTTAGTATGACACACTCAGCAGTGTGTCACAAGTTAAAAGATAATGATTATAGGCACAATTGTAACATTAATATTAATAATAGGTTATTTTTAGGAGAAGATTGGAACAAGCTATCAACCAAACGATCGCCTTCTTCTTCTTCAGCAGCGTCAAGACAACCGCTGCGCAAATATGATAGAATTTTGTAAAACACATGAGCTCTTAATAGGAAACACGTTCTGGAAACAAAAGATAGAAGATAAATATTCATTTGTAGTTAAAGAGAGCAACGCGAAGAGCCTAGTGGATTATATCGTCCATACAAAAGAACTTACTCTTACCGATATGATGACTGATACTACATCCTTCACAATAACGGCCGATCATAGGCTAGTAACAGCAAAGCCGCAGGTTAGTATGACACACTCAGCAGAGTATGTCATAAGTTAAAATATAATAATTATAGGCACAATTGTAACGTCAATATTAATAATAAGTTATGTTAGGAAAATATTGGAAAACGCGTCAACCTCACGATCGCCTTCTTCTTCTTCAGCCCCGTCAAGACAACCGCTGCGCAAATATGACAAGCAAATATGATAGAATTTTGTAAAACACATGAGCTCTTAATAGGAAACACGTTCTGGAAACAAAAGATAGAAGATAAATACTCATTTGTAGTTAAAGAGAGCAACGCGAAAAGCCTAGTGGATTATATCGTCCATACAAAAGAACTTACTCTTACCGATATGATGACTGATACTACATCCTTCACAATAACGGCCGATCATAAGCTAGTAACAGCAAAGCCGCAGGTTAGTATGACACACTCAGCAGAGTGTCACAAGTTAAAAGATAATGATTATAGGCACAATTGTAACGTTAATATTAATAATAGGTTATTTTTAGGAAAAGATTGGAACACGCTATCAACCAAACGATCGCCTTCATTTTCTTCAGCCCCTTCAAGACAACTGTTGGCAAAAATTTGAGAAATACAGAAAGAGATCCAGAACTCACAATCGGCATAGGCACGTGGAACATAAACACACTCAGCGAGAAAGAGGACAAGTTATGTGAGGAAATGAACAACAATCATTTAGAAGTATTTTGCCTCTGCGAAATACAGAAACAGGGTGATGGAGAGAGCAAACTAAATGATAACTACGAATTGCAATATTTGGAATTATAATTGCAATAACAAGGAAATATGATAGAATTTTGTAAAACACATGAGCTCTTAATAGGAAACACGTTCTGGAAACAAAAGATAGAAGATAAATACTCATTTGTAGTTAAAGAGAGCAACGCGAAAAGCCTAGTGGATTATATCGTCCATACAAAAGAACTTACTCTTACCGATATGATGACTGATACATCCTTCACAATAACGGCCGATCATAAGCTAGTAACAGCAAAGCCGCAGGTTAGTATGACACACTCAGCAGAGTGTGTCATAAGTTAAAATATAATAATTATAGGCACAATTGTAACGTCAATATTAATAATAGGTCATGTTAGGAAAATATTGGAAAACGCCTCAACCTCACGATCGCCTTCTTCTTCTTCAGCCCCGTCAAGACAACCGCTGCGCAAATATGACAAGCAAATATGATAGAATTTTGTAAAACACATGAGCTCTTAATAGAAAACACGTTCTGGAAATAAAAGATAGAAGATAAATACTCATTTGTAGTGCAACGCGAAGAGCCTAGTGGATTATATCGTCCATACAAAAGAACTTACTCTTACCGATATGATGACTGATACTACATCCTTCACAATAACGGCCGATCATAAGCTAGTAACAGCAAAGCCCCAGGTTAGTATGACACACTCAGCAGTGTGTCACAAGTTAAAAGATAATGATTATAGGCACAATTGTAACATTAATATTAATAATAGGTTATTTTTAGGAGAAGATTGGAACAAGCTATCAACCAAACGATCGCCTTCTTCTTCTTCAGCAGCGTCAAGACAACCGCTGCACAAATATGATAGAATTTTGTAAAACACATGAGCTCTTAATAGGAAACACGTTCTGGAAACAAAAGATAGAAGATAAATATTCATTTGTAGTTAAAGAGAGCAACGCGAAGAGCCTAGTGGATTATATCGTCCATACAAAAGAACTTACTCTTACCGATATGATGACTGATACTACATCCTTCACAATAACGGCCGATCATAGGCTAGTAACAGCAAAGCCGCAGGTTAGTATGACACACTCAGCAGAGTGTGTCATAAGTTAAAATATAATAATTATAGAAACAATTGTAACGTCAATATTAATAATAGGTTATGTTAGGAAAATATT
The DNA here is from genome assembly GCF_917563875.1 of Diabrotica virgifera virgifera. Classification (NCBI taxonomy): domain Eukaryota; kingdom Metazoa; phylum Arthropoda; class Insecta; order Coleoptera; family Chrysomelidae; genus Diabrotica; species Diabrotica virgifera. Next base: position 115,956,228 of record NC_065451.1, on the reverse strand, counting down.
GGAAAACGCCTCAACCTCACGATCGCCTTCTTCTTCTTCAGCCCCGTCAAGACAACCGCTGCGCAAATATGACAAGCAAATATGATAGAATTTTGTAAAACACATGAGCTCTTAATAGGAAACATGTTCTGGAAACAAAAGATAGAAGATAAATACTCATTTGTAGTGCAACGCGAAGAGCCTAGTGGATTATATCGTCCATACAAAAGAACTTACTCTTACCGATATGATGACTGATACTACATCCTTCACAATAACGGCCGATCATAAGCTAGTAACAGCAAAGCCGCAGGTTAGTATGACACACTCAGCAGAGTGTCACAAGTTAAAAGATAATGATTATAGGCACAATTGTAACGTTGATATTAATAATAGGTTATTTTTAGGAGAAGATTGGAACACGCTATCAACCAAACCATCGCCTTCTTCTTCTTCAGCAGCGTCAAGACAACCGCTGCGCAAATATGATAGAATTTTGTAAAACACATGAGCTCTTAATAGGAAACACGTTCTGGAAACAAAACATAGAAGATAAATACTCATTTGTAGTGCAACGCGAAGAGCCTAGTGGATTATATCGTCCATACACAAGAACTTACTCTTACCGATATGATGACTGATACTACATCCTTCACAATAACGGCCGATCATAAGCTAGTAACAGCAAAGCCGCAGGTTAGTATGACACACTCAGCAGAGTGTGTCATAAGTTAAAATATAATAATTATAGAAACAATTGTAACGTCAATATTAATAATAGGTTATGTTATGAAAATATTGGAAAACGCCTCAACCTCACGATCGCCTTCTTCTTCTTCAGCCCCGTCAAGACAACCGCTGCGCAAATATGACAAGCAAATATGATAGAATTTTGTAAAACACATGAGCTCTTAATAGGAAACACGTTCTGGAAACAAAAGATAGAAGATAAATACTCATTTGTAGTGCAACGCGAAGAGCCTAGTGGATTGTATCGTCCATACAAAAGAACTTACTCTTACCGATATGATGACTGATACTACATCCTTCACAATAACGGCCGATCATAAGCTAGTAACAGCAAAGCCGCAGGTTAGTATGACACACTCAGCAGAGTGTGTCATAAGTTAAAATATAATAATTATAGGCACAATTGTAACGTCAATATTAATAATAGCTTATGTTAGGAAAATATTGGAAAACGCCTCAACCTCACGATCGCCTTCTTCTTCTTCAGCCCCGTCAAGACAACCGCTGCGCAAATATGACAAGCAAATATGATAGAATTTTGTAAAACACATGAGCTCTTAATAGGAAACATGTTCTGGAAACAAAAGATAGAAGATAAATACTCATTTGTAGTGCAACGCGAAGAGCCTAGTGGATTATATCGTCCATACACAAGAACTTACTCTTACCGATATGATGACTGATACTACATCCTTCACAATAACGGCCGATCATAAGCTAGTAACAGCAAAGCCGCAGGTTAGTATGACACACTCAGCAGAGTGTGTCATAAGTTAAAATATAATAATTATAGGCACAATTGTAACGTCAATATTAATAATAGCTTATGTTAGGAAAATATTGGAAAACGCCTCAACCTCACGATCGCCTTCTTCTTCTTCAGCCCCGTCAAGACAACCGCTGCGCAAATATGACAAGCAAATATGATAGAATTTTGTAAAACACATGAGCTCTTAATAGGAAACACGTTCTGGAAACAAAAGATAGAAGATAAATATTCATTTGTAGTTAAAGAGAGCAACGCGAAGAGCCTAGTGGATTATATCGTCCATACAAAAGAACTTACTCTTACCGATATGATGACTGATACTACGTCCTTCACAATAACGGCCGATCATAAGCTAGTAACAGCAAAGCCGCAGGTTAGTATGACACACTCAGCAGAGTATGTCATAAGTTAAAATATAATAATTATAGGCACAATTGTAACGTCAATATTAATAAGTTATGTTAGGAAAATATTGGAAAACGCCTCAACCTCACGATCGCCTTCTTCTTCAGCCCCGTCAAGACAACCGCTGCGCAAATATGACAAGCAAATATGATAGAATTTTGTAAAAGACATGAGCTCTTAATAGGAAACACGTTCTGGAAACAAAAGATAGAAGATAAATACTCATTTGTAGTTAAAGAGAGCAACGCGAAAAGCCTAGTGGATTATATCGTCCATACAAAAGAACTTACTCTTACCGATATGATGACTGATACATCCTTCACAATAACGGCCGATCATAAGCTAGTAACAGCAAAGCCACAGGTTAGTATGACACACTCAGCAGAGTGTCACAAGTTAAAAGATAATGATTATAGGCACAATTGTAACGTCAATATTAATAATAGGTTATGTTAGGAAAATATTGGAAAACGCCTCAACCTCACGATCGCCTTCTTTTCTTCAGCCCCGTCAAGACAACCGCTGCGCAAATATGACAAGCAAATATGATAGAATTTTGTAAAACACATGAGCTCTTAATAGGAAACACGTTCTGGAAACAAAAGATAGAAGATAAATACTCATTTGTAGTTAAAGAGAGCAACGCGAAGAGCCTAGTGGATTATATCGTCCATACAAAAGAACTTACCCTTCTGAGTAATACTACTTCCTCCACAATAACGCCCGATCATAAGCAAGTAACAGCAAAGCTGCAGGTTAGTATGACACACTCAGCAGCGTGTGTCATAAGTTAAAAGATAATAATTATAGCCATAATTGTAACGTTAATATTAAGAATAGCTTAGTTTTAGGAAACGATTGGTAAACGCCTTAACCTCACGATCGCCTTCTTCTTCAGTCCCTTCAAGGCAACCGTTGCGCAAATATGACAAGCAAATATGATAGAATTTTGTAAAACACATGAGATCTTAATAGGAAACACGTTCTGGAGACAAGAGATCGAAGATAAATGCTCATATGTAGGTAAAGAGCGCAACGCGAAGAGCCCAGTGGATTATATCGTCCATACAAAAGAACTTAACCTTATTGATATGATGAGTAATACTACATCCTCCACAATAACGCCCGATCATAAGCTAGTAACAGCAAACCCGCAGGTTAGTATGACACACTCAGCAGTGTGTCACAAGTTAAAAGATAATAATTATAGCCACAATTGTAACGTCAATATTAATAATAGGTTATGTTACGAAAATATTGGAAAACGCCTCAACCTCACGATCGCCTTCTTCTTCTTCAGCCCCGTCAAGACAACCGCTGCGCAAATATGACAAGCAAATATGATAGAATTTTGTAAAACACATGAGCTCTTAATAGGAAACACGTTCTGGAAACAAAAGATAGAAGATAAATACTCATTTGTAGTTAAAGAGAGCAACGCGAAAAGCCTAGTGGATTATATCGTCCATACAAAAGAACTTACTCTTACCGATATGATGACTGATACATCCTTCACAATAACGGCCGATCATAAACTAGTAACAGCAAAGCCGCAGGTTAGAATGACACACTCAGCAGAGTGTCACAAGTTAAAAGATAATGATTATAGGCACAACTGTAACGTCAATATTAATAATAGGTTATGTTAGGAAAATATTGGAAAACGCCTCAACCTCACGATCGCCTTCTTCTTCTTCAGCCCCGTCAAGACAACCGCTGCGCAAATATGACAAGCAAATATGATAGAATTTTGTAAAACACATGAGCTCTTAATAGGAAACACGTTCTGGAAACAAAAGATAGAAGATAAATACTCATTTGTAGTTAAAGAGAGCAACGCGAAGAGCCTAGTGGATTATATCGTCCATACAAAAGAACTTACCCTTCTGAGTAATACTACTTCCTCCACAATAACGCCCGATCATAAGCAAGTAACAGCAAAGCTGCAGGTTAGTATGACACACTCAGCAGCGTGTGTCATAAGTTAAAAGATAATAATTATAGCCATAATTGTAACGTTAATATTAATAATAGCTTAGTTTTAGGAAACGATTGGAAAACGCCTTAACCTCACGATCGCCTTCTTCTTCAGTCCCTTCAAGGCAACCGTTGCGCAAATATGACAAGCAAATATGATAGAATTTTGTAAAACACATGAGATCTTAATAGGAAACACGTTCTGGAGACAAGAGATCGAAGATAAATGCTCATATGTAGGTAAAGAGCGCAACGCGAAGAGCCCAGTGGATTATATCGTCCATACAAAAGAACTTAACCTTATTGATGTGATGAGTAATACTACATCCTCCACAATAACGCCCGATCATAAGCTAGTAACAGCAAACCCGCAGGTTAGTATGACACACTCAGCAGTGTGTCACAAGTTAAAAGATAATAATTATAGGCACAATTGTAACGTCAATATTAATAATAGGTTATGTTAGGAAAATATTGGAAAACGCCTCAACCTCACGATCGCCTTCTTCTTCTTCAGCCCCGTCAAGACAACCGCTGCGCAAATATGACAAGCAAATATGATAGAATTTTGTAAAACACATGAGCTCTTAATAGGAAACACGTTCTGGAAACAAAAGATAGAAGATAAATACTCATTTGTAGTTAAAGAGAGCAACGCGAAGAGCCTAGTGGATTATATCGTCCATACAAAAGAACTTACTCTTACCGATATGATGACTGATACTACATCCTTCACAATAACGGCCGATCATAAGCTAGTAACAGCAAAGCCGCAGGTTTGTATGACACACTCAGCAGAGTGTGTCATAAGTTAAAATATAATAATTATAGGCACAATTGTAACGTCAATATTAATAATAGGTCATGTTAGGAAAATATTGGAAAACGCCTCAACCTCACGATCGCCTTCTTCTTCTTCAGCCCCGTCAAGACAACCGCTGCGCAAATATGACAAGCAAATATGATAGAATTTTGTAAAACACATGAGCTCTTAATAGAAAACACGTTCTGGAAATAAAAGATAGAAGATAAATACTCATTTGTAGTGCAACGCGAAGAGCCTAGTGGATTATATCGTCCATACAAAAGAACTTACTCTTACCGATATGATGACTGATACTACATCCTTCACAATAACGGCCGATCATAAGCTAGTAACAGCAAAGCCCCAGGTTAGTATGACACACTCAGCAGTGTGTCACAAGTTAAAAGATAATGATTATAGGCACAATTGTAACATTAATATTAATAATAGGTTATTTTTAGGAGAAGATTGGAACAAGCTATCAACCAAACGATCGCCTTCTTCTTCTTCAGCAGCGTCAAGACAACCGCTGCGCAAATATGATAGAATTTTGTAAAACACATGAGCTCTTAATAGGAAACACGTTCTGGAAACAAAAGATAGAAGATAAATATTCATTTGTAGTTAAAGAGAGCAACGCGAAGAGCCTAGTGGATTATATCGTCCATACAAAAGAACTTACTCTTACCGATATGATGACTGATACTACATCCTTCACAATAACGGCCGATCATAGGCTAGTAACAGCAAAGCCGCAGGTTAGTATGACACACTCAGCAGAGTATGTCATAAGTTAAAATATAATAATTATAGGCACAATTGTAACGTCAATATTAATAATAAGTTATGTTAGGAAAATATTGGAAAACGCGTCAACCTCACGATCGCCTTCTTCTTCTTCAGCCCCGTCAAGACAACCGCTGCGCAAATATGACAAGCAAATATGATAGAATTTTGTAAAACACATGAGCTCTTAATAGGAAACACGTTCTGGAAACAAAAGATAGAAGATAAATACTCATTTGTAGTTAAAGAGAGCAACGCGAAAAGCCTAGTGGATTATATCGTCCATACAAAAGAACTTACTCTTACCGATATGATGACTGATACTACATCCTTCACAATAACGGCCGATCATAAGCTAGTAACAGCAAAGCCGCAGGTTAGTATGACACACTCAGCAGAGTGTCACAAGTTAAAAGATAATGATTATAGGCACAATTGTAACGTTAATATTAATAATAGGTTATTTTTAGGAAAAGATTGGAACACGCTATCAACCAAACGATCGCCTTCATTTTCTTCAGCCCCTTCAAGACAACTGTTGGCAAAAATTTGAGAAATACAGAAAGAGATCCAGAACTCACAATCGGCATAGGCACGTGGAACATAAACACACTCAACGAGAAAGAGGACAAGTTATGTGAGGAAATGAACAACAATCATTTAGAAGTATTTTGCCTCTGCGAAATACAGAAACAGGGTGATGGAGAGAGCAAACTAAATGATAACTACGAATTGCAATATTTGGAATTATAATTGCAATAACAAGGAAATATGATAGAATTTTGTAAAACACATGAGCTCTTAATAGGAAACACGTTCTGGAAACAAAAGATAGAAGATAAATACTCATTTGTAGTTAAAGAGAGCAACGCGAAAAGCCTAGTGGATTATATCGTCCATACAAAAGAACTTACTCTTACCGATATGATGACTGATACATCCTTCACAATAACGGCCGATCATAAGCTAGTAACAGCAAAGCCGCAGGTTAGTATGACACACTCAGCAGAGTGTGTCATAAGTTAAAATATAATAATTATAGGCACAATTGTAACGTCAATATTAATAATAGGTCATGTTAGGAAAATATTGGAAAACGCCTCAACCTCACGATCGCCTTCTTCTTCTTCAGCCCCGTCAAGACAACCGCTGCGCAAATATGACAAGCAAATATGATAAAATTTTGTAAAACACATGAGCTCTTAATAGAAAACACGTTCTGGAAATAAAAGATAGAAGATAAATACTCATTTGTAGTGCAACGCGAAGAGCCTAGTGGATTATATCGTCCATACAAAAGAACTTACTCTTACCGATATGATGACTGATACTACATCCTTCACAATAACGGCCGATCATAAGCTAGTAACAGCAAAGCCCCAGGTTAGTATGACACACTCAGCAGTGTGTCACAAGTTAAAAGATAATGATTATAGGCACAATTGTAACATTAATATTAATAATAGGTTATTTTTAGGAGAAGATTGGAACAAGCTATCAACCAAACGATCGCCTTCTTCTTCTTCAGCAGCGTCAAGACAACCGCTGCGCAAATATGATAGAATTTTGTAAAACACATGAGCTCTTAATAGGAAACACGTTCTGGAAACAAAAGATAGAAGATAAATATTCATTTGTAGTTAAAGAGAGCAACGCGAAGAGCCTAGTGGATTATATCGTCCATACAAAAGAACTTACTCTTACCGATATGATGACTGATACTACATCCTTCACAATAACGGCCGATCATAGGCTAGTAACAGCAAAGCCGCAGGTTAGTATGACACACTCAGCAGAGTATGTCATAAGTTAAAATATAATAATTATAGGCACAATTGTAACGTCAATATTAATAATAAGTTATGTTAGGAAAATATTGGAAAACGCGTCAACCTCACGATCGCCTTCTTCTTCTTCAGCCCCGTCAAGACAACCGCTGCGCAAATATGACAAGCAAATATGATAGAATTTTGTAAAACACATGAGCTCTTAATAGGAAACACGTTCTGGAAACAAAAGATAGAAGATAAATACTCATTTGTAGTTAAAGAGAGCAACGCGAAAAGCCTAGTGGATTATATCGTCCATACAAAAGAACTTACTCTTACCGATATGATGACTGATACTACATCCTTCACAATAACGGCCGATCATAAGCTAGTAACAGCAAAGCCGCAGGTTAGTATGACACACTCAGCAGAGTGTCACAAGTTAAAAGATAATGATTATAGGCACAATTGTAACGTTAATATTAATAATAGGTTATTTTTAGGAAAAGATTGGAACACGCTATCAACCAAACGATCGCCTTCATTTTCTTCAGCCCCTTCAAGACAACTGTTGGCAAAAATTTGACAAATACAGAAAGAGATCCAGAACTCACAATCGGCATAGGCACGTGGAACATAAACACACTCAACGAGAAAGAGGACAAGTTATGTGAGGAAATGAACAACAATCATTTAGAAGTATTTTGCCTCTGCGAAATACAGAAAAAGGGTGATGGAGAGAGCAAACTAAATGATAACTACGAATTGCAATATTTGGAATTATAATTGCAATAACAAGGAAATATGATAGAATTTTGTAAAACACATGAGCTCTTAATAGGAAACACGTTCTGGAAACAAAAGATAGAAGATAAATACTCATTTGTAGTTAAAGAGAGCAACGCGAAAAGCCTAGTGGATTATATCGTCCATACAAAAGAACTTACTCTTACCGATATGATGACTGATACATCCTTCACAATAACGGCCGATCATAAGCTAGTAACAGCAAAGCCGCAGGTTAGTATGACACACTCAGCAGAGTGTCACAAGATAAAAGATAATGATTATAGGCACAATTGTAACGTCAATATTAATAATAAGTTATGTTAGGAAAATATTGGAAAACGCCTCAACCTCACGATCGCCTTCTTTTCTTCAGCCCCGTCAAGACAACCGCTGCGCAAATATGACAAGCAAATATGATAGAATTTTGTAAAACACATGAGCTCTTAATAGGAAACACGTTCTGGAAACAAAAGATAGAAGATAAATACTCATTTGTAGTTAAAGAGAGCAACGCGAAGAGCCTAGTGGATTATATCGTCCATACAAAAGAACTTACCCTTCTGAGTAATACTACTTCCTCCACAATAACGCCCGATCATAAGCAAGTAACAGCAAAGCTGCAGGTTAGTATGACACACTCAGCAGCGTGTGTCATAAGTTAAAAGATAATAATTATAGCCATAATTGTAACGTTAATATTAAGAATAGCTTAGTTTTAGGAAACGATTGGAAAACGCCTTAACCTCACGATCGCCTTCTTCTTCAGTCCCTTCAAGGCAACCGTTGCGCAAATATGACAAGCAAATATGATAGAATTTTGTAAAACACATGAGATCTTAATAGGAAACACGTTCTGGAAACAAAAGATAGAAGATAAATACTCATTTGTAGTTAAAGAGAGCAACGCGAAAAGCCTAGTGGATTATATCGTCCATACAAAAGAACTTACTCTTACCGATATGATGACTGATACTACATCCTTCACAATAACGGCCGATCATAAGCTAGTAACAGCAAAGCCGCAGGTTAGTATGACACACTCAGCAGAGTGTCACAAGTTAAAAGATAATGATTATAGGCACAATTGTAACGTTAATATTAATAATAGGTTATTTTTAGGAAAAGATTGGAACACGCTATCAACCAAACGATCGCCTTCATTTTCTTCAGCCCCTTCAAGACAACTGTTGGCAAAAATTTGACAAATACAGAAAGAGATCCAGAACTCACAATCGGCATAGGCACGTGGAACATAAACACACTCAACGAGAAAGAGGACAAGTTATGTGAGGAAATGAACAACAATCATTTAGAAGTATTTTGCCTCTGGGAAATACAGAAAAAGGGTGATGGAGAGAGCAAACTAAATGATAACTACGAATTGCAATATTTGGAATTATAATTGCAATAACAAGGAAATATGATAGAATTTTGTAAAACACATGAGCTCTTAATAGGAAACACGTTCTGGAAACAAAAGATAGAAGATAAATACTCATTTGTAGTTAAAGAGAGCAACGCGAAAAGCCTAGTGGATTATATCGTCCATACAAAAGAACTTACTCTTACCGATATGATGACTGATACATCCTTCACAATAACGGCCGATCATAAGCTAGTAACAGCAAAGCCGCAGGTTAGTATGACACACTCAGCAGAGTGTCACAAGATAAAAGATAATGATTATAGGCACAATTGTAACGTCAATATTAATAATAGGTTATGTTAGGAAAATATTGGAAAACGCCTCAACCTCACGATCGCCTTCTTTTCTTCAGCCCCGTCAAGACAACCGCTGCGCAAATATGACAAGCAAATATGATAGAATTTTGTAAAACACATGAGCTCTTAATAGGAAACACGTTCTGGAAACAAAAGATAGAAGATAAATACTCATTTGTAGTTAAAGAGAGCAACGCGAAGAGCCTAGTGGATTATATCGTCCATACAAAAGAACTTACCCTTCTGAGTAATACTACTTCCTCCACAATAACGCCCGATCATAAGCAAGTAACAGCAAAGCTGCAGGTTAGTATGACACACTCAGCAGCGTGTGTCATAAGTTAAAAGATAATAATTATAGCCATAATTGTAACGTTAATATTAAGAATAGCTTAGTTTTAGGAAACGATTGGAAAACGCCTTAACCTCACGATCCCCTTCTTCTTCAGTCCCTTCAAGGCAACCGTTGCGCAAATATGACAAGCAAATATGATAGAATTTTGTAAAACACATGAGATCTTAATAGGAAACACGTTCTGGAGACAAGAGATCGAAGATAAATGCTCATATGTAGGTAAAGAGCGCAACGCGAAGAGCCCAGTGGATTATATCGTCCATACAAAAGAACTTAACCTTATTGATGTGATGAGTAATACTACATCCTCCACAATAACGCCCGATCATAAGCTAGTAACAGCAAACCCGCAGGTTAGTATGACACACTCAGCAGAGTGTGTCATAAGTTAAAATATAATAATTATAGGCACAATTGTAACGTCAATATTAATAATAGGTCATGTTAGGAAAATATTGGAAAACGCCTCAACCTCACGATCGCCTTCTTCTTCTTCAGCCCCGTCAAGACAACCGCTGCGCAAATATGACAAGCAAATATGATAGAATTTTGTAAAACACATGAGCTCTTAATAGGAAACACGTTCTGGAAACAAAAGATAGAAGATAAATACTCATTTGTAGTTAAAGAGAGCAACGCGAAGAGCCTAGTGGATTATATCGTCCATACAAAAGAACTTACTCTTACCGATATGATGACTGATACTACATCCTTCACAATAACGGCCGATCATAAGCTAGTAACAGCAAAGCCGCAGGTTAGTATGACACACTCAGCAGAGTGTGTCATAAGTTAAAATATAATAATTATAGGCACAATTGTAACGTCAATATTAATAATAGGTCATGTTAGGAAAATATTGGAAAACGCCTCAACCTCACGATCGCCTTCTTCTTCTTCAGCCCCGTCAAGACAACCGCTGCGCAAATATGACAAGCAAATATGATAGAATTTTGTAAAACACATGAGCTCTTAATAGAAAACACGTTCTGGAAACAAAAGATAGAAGATAAATACTCATTTGTAGTGCAACGCGAAGAGCCTAGTGGATTATATCGTCCATACAAAAGAACTTACTCTTACCGATATGATGACTGATACTACATCCTTCACAATAACGGCCGATCATAAGCTAGTAACAGCAAAGCCCCAGGTTAGTATGACACACCCAGCAGTGTGTCACAAGTTAAAAGATAATGATTATAGGCACAATTGTAACGTTAATATTAATAATAGGTTATTTTTAGGAGAAGATTGGAACACGCTATCAACCAAACGATCGCCTTCATTTTCTTCAGCCCCTTCAAGACAACTGTTGGCAAAAATTTGACAAATACAGAAAGAGATCCAGAACTCACAATCGGCATAGGCACGTGGAACATAAACACACTCAACGAGAAAGAGGACAAGTTATGTGAGGAAATGAACAACAATCATTTAGAAGTATTTTGCCTCTGCGAAATACAGAAAAAGGGTGATGGAGAGAGCAAACTAAATGATAACTACGAATTGCAATATTTGGAATTATAATTGCAATAACAAGGAAATATGATAGAATTTTGTAAAACACATGAGCTCTTAATAGGAATCACGTTCTGGAAACAAAAGATAGAAGATAAATACTCATTTGTAGTTAAAGAGAGCAACGCGAAGAGCCTAGTGGATTATATCGTCCATACAAAAGAACCTACCCTTATTGATGTGATGACTAATACTACATCCTCCACAATAACGCCCGATCATAAGCTAGTAACAGCAAATTCGCATGTTAGGATGACACACTCAGCAGTGTGTCACAAGTTAAAAGATAATGATTATAGGCACAATTATAACGTTAATATTAATAATAGGTTATTTTTAGGAGAAGATTGGAACACGGTATCAACCTCACGATCGCCTTCTTTTTCTTCAGCCCCTTCAAGACAACTGTTGGCAAAAATTTGACAAATACAGAAAGAGATCCAGAACTCACAATCGGCATAGGCACCTGGAACATAAACACATTCAACGAGAAAGAGGACAAGTTATGTGAGGAAATGAACAACAATCATTTAGAAGTATTTTGCCTCTGCGAAATAAAGAAAAAGGGTGATGGAGAGAGCAAACTAAATGATAACTACGAATTGCATTTATTTTTGGAATTATAATTGCAATAACAAGGAAATATGATAGAATTTTGTAAAACACATGAGCTCTTAATAGGAAACACGTTCTGGAAACAAAAGATAAAAGATAAATACTCATTTGTAGTGCAACGCGAAGAGCCTAGTGGATTACATCGTCCATACAAAAGAACTTACTCTTACCGATATGATGACTGATACTACATCCTTCACAATAACGGCCGATCATAAGCTAGTAACAGCAAAGCCGCAGGTTAGTATGACACACTCAGCAGTGTGTCACAAGTTAAAAGATAATGATTATAGGCACAATTGTAACGTTAATATTAATACTAGGTTATTTTTAGGAAAATATTGGAAAACGCCTCAACCTCACGATCGCCTTCTTCTTCAGCCCCGTCAAGACAACCGCTGCGCAAATATGACAAGCAAATATGATAGAATTTTGTAAAACACATGAGCTCTTAATAGGAAACACGTTCTGGAAACAAAAGATAGAAGATAAATACTCATTTGTAGTTAAAGAGAGCAACGCGAAGAGCCTAGTGGATTATATCGTCCATACAAAAGAACCTACCCTTATTGATGTGATGACTAATACTACATCCTCCACAATAACGCCCGATCATAAGCTAGTAACAGCAAATTCGCATGTTAGGATGACACACTCAGCAGTGTGTCACAAGTTAAAAGATAATGATTATAGGCACAATTATAACGTTAATATTAATAATAGGTTATTTTTAGGAGAAGATTGGAACACGGTATCAACCTCACGATCGCCTTCTTTTTCTTCAGCCCCTTCAAGACAACTGTTGGCAAAAATTTGACAAATACAGAAAGAGATCCAGAACTCACAATCGGCATAGGCACCTGGAACATAAACACATTCAACGAGAAAGAGGACAAGTTATGTGAGGAAATGAACAACAATCATTTAGAAGTATTTTGCCTCTGCGAAATAAAGAAAAAGGGTGATGGAGAGAGCAAACTAAATGATAACTACGAATTGCATTTATTTTTGGAATTATAATTGCAATAACAAGGAAATATGATAGAATTTTGTAAAACACATGAGCTCTTAATAGGAAACACGTTCTGGAAACAAAAGATAAAAGATAAATACTCATTTGTAGTGCAACGCGAAGAGCCTAGTGGATTACATCGTCCATACAAAAGAACTTACTCTTACCGATATGATGACTGATACTACATCCTTCACAATAACGGCCGATCATAAGCTAGTAACAGCAAAGCCGCAGTTTAGTATGACACACGCAGCAGTGTGGCACAAGTTAAAAGATAATGATTATAGGCACAATTGTAACGTTAATATTAATAATAGGTTATTTTTAGGAGAACATTGGAACACGCTATCAACCAAACGACAAACTCATGCTTCATTTTGAGACAAAACACAAAGAACTTGTTCAAAAACCATTGGATTTTTTCAAGCGCAAGGAAACTCAGCTTAAAAATGCAAAACAAGTAATGAAACCGTATTCTTCTCAGGATAAGGCTGCTTTAAAAGCATCTTTTTTAATTTCATTGAAAATAGCAAAAGCAAAAAAACCATTTACAATAAGAGAAGATTTAATTTTACCCTGTATTTTTGAAGCCACTAAAGAAGTACTTGGTGAAGAGTCAGCTAAAAAAATGAAAAACATAGCTCTATCAAATAATACAGTTACTAGAAGAGTTGAATCGATGGCAGCAGATGTTGAAAACCAACTCATAATAAAGCTTCACCAATCTAAGTGGTTTTCTTAGAGACACTTTGCACCGAGAAAAAGATTAAAAAATATAATTATCATGGGTGATTGGAATGCGAGAGTAGGCAATAATAATGCTGAAGGCGAAGGATGCATAATAGGACCCTATGGAGAGGCTAAATTAAACCACAACGGGCGAAAAATGATAGAATTTAGCAAAACACATTAGCTTTTAATAGGAAACACGTTCTGGAGACAAGAGATCGAAGATAAATATTCATGTGTAGTTAAAGAGCGCAACGCGAAGAGCCTAGTGGATTATATCGTCCATACGAAAGAACTTACCCTTATTGATGTGATGACTAATACTACATCCTCCACAATAACGGTTGATCATAAGGTATGACCCCGTCAGCAGAGTATGTCGTAAGTTAAAAGATAATAATTATAGGCACAATTGTAACGTTAATATTAATAACAGGTTATTTTAACGAGGAGATTTGAACACGCCATCAACCTCACGATCGCCTTCTTATTCTTCAGTCCCTTCAAGTCAACCGTTGCTTAAATATGACAAGCAAATATGATAGAATTTTGTAAAAACATGAGCTCTTAATACGAAACACGTTCTGGAAACAAAAGATAGAAGATAAATACTCATTTGTAGTGCAACGCGAAGAGCCTAGTGGATTATATTGTCCATACAAAAGAACTTACTCTTACCGATATGATGACTGATACTACATCCTTCACAATAACGGCCGATCATAAGCTAGTAACAGCAAAGCCGCAGGTTAGTATGACACACTCAGCAGTGTGGCACAAGTTAAAAGATAATGATTATAGGCACAATTGTAACGTTAATATTAATAATAGGTTATTTTTAGGAAAATATTGGAAAACGCCTCAACCTCACGATCGCCTTCTTCTTCAGCCCCGTCAAGACAACCGCTGCGCAAATATGACAAGCAAATATGATAGAATTTTGTAAAACACATGAGCTCTTAATAGGAAACACGTTCGGGAAACAAAAGATAGAAGATAAATACTCATTTGTAGTTAAAGAGAGCAACGCGAAGAGCCTAGTGGATTATATTGTCCATACAAAAGAACTTACTCTTACCGATATGATGACTGATACTACATCCTTCACAATAACGGCCGATCATAAGCTAGTAACAGCAAAGCCGCAGGTTAGTATGACACACTCAGCAGTGTGGCACAAGTTAAAAGATAATGATTATAGGCACAATTGTAACGTTAATATTAATAACAGGTTATTTTTAGGAAAATATTGGAAAACGCCTCAACCTCACGATCGCCTTCTTCTTCAGCCCCGTCAAGACAACCGCTGCGCAAATATGACAAGCAAATATGATAGAATTTTGTAAAACACATGAGCTCTTAATAGAAAACACGTTCTGGAAACAAAAGATAGAAGATAAATATTCATTTGTAGTTAAAGAGAGCAACCCGAAGACCCTAGTGGATTATATCGTCCATACAAAAGAACTTACTCTTACAGATATGATGACTGATACTACATCCTTCACAATAACGGCCGATCATAAGCTAGTAACAGCAAAGCCGCAGGTTAGTATGACTCACTCAGCAGAGTGTGTCATAAGTTAAAATATAATAATTATAGGCACAATTGTAACGTCAATATTAATAATAGGTTATGTTAGGAAAATATTGGAAAACGCCTCAACCTCACGATCGCCTTCTTCTTCTTCAGTCCCTTCAAGACAACCGTTGCGCACATATGACAAGCAAATATGATAGAATTTTGTAAAACACATGAGCTCTTAATAGGAAACACGTTCTGGAAACAAAAGATAGAAGATAAATACATACTCATTTGTAGTTAAAGAGAGCAACGCGAAGAGCCTAGTGGATTATATCGTCCATACAAAAGAACTTACTCTTACAGATATGATGACTGATACTACATCCTTCACAATAACGGCCGATCATAAGCTAGTAACAGCAAAGCCGCAGGTTAGTATGACACACTCAGCAGAGTGTGTCATAAGTTAAAATATAATAATTATAGGCACAATTGTAACGTCAATATTAATAATAGGTTATGTTAGGAAAATATTGGAAAACGCCTCAAAAGAACTTACCCTTATTGATGTGATGAGTAATACTACATCCTCCACGATAACGCCCGATCACAAGGTAGTAACAGCAAAGCTGCAAGTTAGTATGACACACTCAGCAGGGTGTGTCATAAGTTAAAAGAATAATTATAGGCACAATTGCAACGTTAATATTAATAATGTTATTTTTAGGAGAAGATTGGAACACGCCTACAACCGTTGCGCAAATATGACAAGCAAATGTGATAGAATTTCGCAAAACATATGAGCTTTCAATAGGAAACACGTTCTGGAGACAGAAGTTCGAGATAAATACACTTGTAGTTAAACAGCACAACAGGAAGAGCCTAGTGGATTATATCGTCCATACAAAAGAACTTACCCTTATTGATGTGATGACTGTTACTACATCCTCCACAATAACGGTTGATCATAAGCTAATAACAGCAAAGCTGCAGGTTAGTATGACACAATCATCAGAGTGTGTTTCATTACACTCGTCACTCATCCGAGTGTGTCATAAGTCAAAAGATAATAATTATAGGCACAATTGTATCGTTAATATTATTAACGGGTTATTTTAACGAGAAGATTTGAACACGCCATCAACCTCACGATCGCCTTCTTATTCTTCAGTCCATTGAAGTCATCCGTTGCTCAAATATGACAAGCAAATATGATAGACTTTTGTAAAACACATGAGCTCTTAATAGGAAACACGTTCCGGAAACAAAAGATCGAAGATAAATTCTCATTTGTAGTTAAAGAGCGCAAGGCACAGAGCCTAGTGGACTATATCGTCCATACAAAAGAACTTACCCTTATTGATGTGATGAGTAATACTACATTCCCCACGATACCGCCCGATCACAAGGTAGTAACAGCAAAGCTGCAGGTTAGTATGACACACTCAGCAGGGTGTGTCATAAGTTAAAAAAATAATTATAGGCACAATTGCAACGTTAATATTAATGTTATTTTTAGGAAAAGATTGGAACACGCCGTCAACCGTTGCGCAAATATGACAAGCAAATATGATAGAATTTCGCAAAACATATGAGCTCTTAATACGAAACACGTTCTGGAGACAAGTTCGAGATAAATACACTTGTAGTTAAAGAGCACAACAGGAAGAGCCTAGTGGATTATATCGTCCATACAAAAGAACTTACCCTTATTGATGTGATGAGTAATACTACATCCTCCACAATAACGCCCGATCATAAGCTAGTAACAGCAAAGCTGCAGGTTAGTATGACCCACTCAGCAGCGTGTGTCATAAGTTAAAAGATAATAATTATAGCCATAATTGTAACGTTAATATTAATAATAGGTTAGTTTTAGGAAAAGATTGGAAAACGCCTTAACCTCACGATCGCCTTCTTTTTCTTCAGCCCCGTCAAGACAACCGCTGCGCAAATATGACAAGCAAATATGATAAAATTTTGTAAAACACATGAGATCTTAATAGGAAACACGTTCTGGAACCAAAAGATCGAAGATAAATACTCATTTGTAGTTAAAGAGCGCAACGCGAAGAGCCTAGTGGATTATATCCTCCATACAAAAGAACTTACCCTTCATGATGTGATGACTAATACTACATCCTTCACAATAACGGCCGATCATAAGCTAGTAACAGCAAACCCGCAGGTTATTAACAAGTTAAAAGATAATAATTATAGGCACAATTGTAGCGTTAATATTAATAATGCGTTATTTTTAGAGGATTGGAACACGCTATCAACCTCACGATCGCGTTCTTTTTCTTCAGCCCCTTCAAGACAACTGTTGGCAAAAATTTGACAAATACAGAAAGAGATCCAGAACTCACAATCGGCATAGGCACGTGGAACATAAACACACTCAACGAGAAAGAGGACAAGTTATGTGAGGAAATGAAGAACAATCATTGAGAAGTATTGGGCTCTGTGCATACTAAACGATAACTACGAATTGCATTTCGCGGGAGTGAATGCAAGAGAGCAACAAAACTAGTAGGACAATATGGCCGAGAAAGCCACCACATCCAACAAAGTAAACTCCATATTATTAACAGTAACGCTACAAATGAGCAGTACAAAAATTACCTTCATACAGGTCTATGGCCTGTTCGAACGCGAAAAAGACAAAGTACAAACAAAAAAACACATGCAAAAGATAGAAGATAAATACTCATTTGTAGTGCAACGCGAAGAGCCTAGTGGATTATATCGTCCATACAAAAGAACTTACTCTTACCGATATGATGACTGATACTACATCCCTCACAATAACGGCCGATCATAAGCTAGTAACAGCAAAGCCGCAGGTTAGTATGACACACTCAGCAGTGTGGCACAAGTTAAAAGATAATGATTATAGGCACAATTGTAACGTTAATATTAATAATAGGTTATTTTTAGAAGATTGGAACACGCTATCAACCAAACGATCGCCTTCTTCTTCAGCAGCGTCAAGACAACCGCTGCGCAAATATGACAAGCAAATATGATAGAATTTTGTAAAACACATGAGCTCTTAATAGGAAACACGTTCTGGAAACAAAAGATAGAAGATAAATACTCATTTGTAGTTAAAGAGAGCAACGCGAAAAGCCTAGTGGATTATATCGTCCATACAAAAGAACTTACTCTTACCGATATGATGACTGATACTACATCCTTCACAATAACGTCCGATCATAAGCTAGTAACAGCAAGGCCGCAGGTTAGTATGACACACTCAGCAGAGTGTCACAAGTTAAAAGATAATGATTATAGGCACAATTGTAACGTTAATATTAACCCATTAACCGCCAAGCAAAGAAATACTGCAATAATATGTAATATATTTGATTAACTAGAGTAAAATAAACTTAAACATTCGTAAAAAAATTATTTTACACTTTGATAATGGCAGGTGTCACAACAACAAAATGGTTCGTTTTCGAACCTTTGGCGGAAATGAGATATAAAAATTGAAATACACAATTTTATTTTTTGTGAAAAGTCTCAAAACATTTAGAGTGTAAATGGACCTGGAAGTTTTGATAAACAAAAATAGTATGGTTAGAACATTGCCTACACCTTCTTCAGCTTCTTTCTCAAAAACGAAGTCGAACGGCCCTCTATCTTTTTTAGAAATTATTTTAGATATTTCCAGTTTACACTTTCCAATCCTGTATCTTGCACTGTGCCAGTTGCATAAATTCGACAAATCGACTTATTGTCTACAACACTACACAGCCTCCCTTATGTAGCCCCCTCCCCCACCCTAGATTATAACAAAACTGAATACCAGACTACCCGTCTTTCTAAAGGTACGTATCCACTACGTTCGTAATATTGGACCACCGAGGCACTGCCGCACGGTCGTTGGCGCACTGTTGCACGGTCCGGGAGCGCCAACCATCCAATATATTCACGAAACTCTTGCACTCCGCGCTCCCTGCAACTGCTCCAATCGATACGGTATGCGCTCCTCTACATATAAACCGACACCAATTGGAACGCCGAGGCGGAGCGCGCACTGTTTCATGGTCCGGGAGCGCCAACCATCCACTATGTTCACAAACTTCTTGCGCTCCGCGCTCCCTGCAACTGCTCCCATCTACATGCATGCGCTCCTCTACATATAAACCGCCACCTATTGGACCGTTGAGGAGGAGCGCACACTGTTGCATGGTCCGAGAGCGCCAACCATCCACTATGTTCACGAACTTCTTGCGCTCCGCGCTCCCTGCAACTGCTCCAATCGATACGGTATGTGCTCCCTTACATATAAATTGTCCACAGATTGGAGCGCCGAGGCAGAGTGCGCACAATTGCACAGTCGGGGAGCGCCAAGCGTGTCCACTATGTGGAGCAGTTGAAGGAGCTCGGAGCGCAAGCCTAGTGGATACGTGTTTTTACACATAATAAAGAAATATCCCAACAAATTACTGCCTGTGCATCACCTTGACTTATTCCTGATCAGACAGGATTTATATGTCGACTTCCGTCAATGGTTCGTTATCGAACCATTATTTTCAAACACGAGATTTGATGACTCAGAAAATATTTTTTTGTATTTTTATAACAATTGGTGTACAAATAGGTTAAAAAAATAATGTTTTAATTTATTTGACCATAAAAGTGTTATGCCAATAAAATTACTACAGTAAAAATAAAGTTGTGTCGAAGGATTGAAAATGTCGGACATTTAGAAAATATTTTTGTGATGAAAGCACGAGTTTGGAAATTAAACAAAATTAAATTTAGTTACACTTATATCTTGTGGTTACTTAAAAAATACAAAGATTTAAAAAAAAATTAACGAATTGTCAAAAAAAATTCTACAAGAAAATGGTGCGTTTTCGCACCTTTGGCGCTAAATGGGTTAATAATAGGTTATTTTTAGGAGAAGATTGGAACACGCTATCAACCAAACGATCGCCTTCTTTTTCTTCAGCCCCTTCAAGACAACTGTTGGCAAAAATTTGACAAATACAGAAAGAGATCCAAAACTCACAATCGGCATAGGCACGTGGAACATAAACACACTCAACGAGAAAGAGGACAAGTTATGTGAGGAAATGAACAACAATCATTTAGAAGTATTTTGCCTCTGCGAAATAAAGAAAAAGGGTGATGGAGAGAGCAAACTAAATAATAACTACGAATTGCAATATTTGGAATTATAATTGCAATAACAAGGAAATATGATAGAATTTTGTAAAACACATGAGCTCTTAATAGGAAACACGTTCTGGAAACAAAAGATAGAAGATAAATACTCATTTGTAGTTAAAGAGAGCAACGCGAAGAGCCTAGTGGATTATATCGTCCATACAAAAGAACTTACCCTTATTGATGTGATAACTAATACTACATCCTCCACAATAACGCCCGATCATAAGCTAGTAACAGCAAAGTCGCATGTTAGGATGACACACTCAGCAGAGTGTGTCATAAGTTAAAATATAATAATTATAGGCACAATGGTAACGTCAATATTAATAATAGGTTATGTTAGGAAAATATTGGAAAACGCCTCAACCTCACGATCGCCTTCTTCTTCTTCAGCCCCGTCAAGACAACCGCTGCGCAAATATGACACGCAAATATGATAGAATCTTGTAAAACACATGAGCTCTTAATAGGAAACACGTTCCGGAAACAAAAGATAGAAGATAAATACTCATTTGTAGTTAAAGAGAGCAACGCGAAGAGCCTAGTGGATTATATCGTCCATACAAAAGAACTTACTCTTACCGATATGATGACTGATACTACATCCTTCACAATAACGGCCGATCATAAGCTAGTAACAGCAAAGCCGCAGGTTAGTATGACACACTCAGCAGTGTGTCACAAGTTAAAAGATAATGATTATAGGCACAATTGTAACGTTAATATTAATAATAGGTTATTTTTAGGAGAAGATTGGAACACGCTATCAACCAAACGATCGCCTTCTTTTTCTTCAGCCCCTTCAAGACAACTGTTGGCAAAAATTTGACAAATACAGAAAGAGATCCAGAACTCACAATCGGCATAGGCACGTGGAACATAAACACACTCAACGAGAAAGAGGACAAGTTATGTGAGGAAATGAACAACAATCATTTAGAAGTATTTTGCCTCTGCGAAATAAAGAAAAAGGGTGATGGAGAGAGCAAACTAAATGATAACTACGAATTGCATTTATTTTTGGAATTATAATTTCAATAACAAGGAAATATGATAGAATTTTGTAAAACACATGAGCTCTTAATAGGAAACACGTTCTGGAAACAAAAGATAGAAGATAAATACTCATTTGTAGTTAAAGAGAGCAACGCGAAGAGCCTAGTGGATTATATCGTCCATACAAAAGAACTTACTCTTACCGATATGATGACTGATACTACATCCTTCACAATAACGGCCGATCATAAGCTAGTAACAGCAAAGCCGCAGGTTAGTATGACACACTCAGCAGTGTGTCACAAGTTAAAAGATAATGATTATAGGCACAATTGTAACGTTAATATTAATAATAGGTTATTTTTAGGAAAATATTGGAAAACGCCTCAACCTCACGATCGCCTTCTTCTTCAGCCCCGTCAAGACAACCGCTGCGCAAATATGACAAGCAAATATGATAGAATTTTGTAAAACACATGAGCTCTTAATAGGAAACACGTTCTGGAAACAAAAGATAGAAGATAAATACTCATTTGTAGTGCAACGCGAAGAGCCTAGTGGATTATATCGTCCATACAAAAGAACTTACTCTTACCGATATGATGACTGATACTACATCCTTCACAATAACGGCCGATCATAAGCTAGTAACAGCAAAGCCGCAGGTTAGTATGACACACTCAGCAGTGTGGCACAAGTTAAAAGATAATGATTATAGGCACAATTGTAACGTTAATATTAATAATAGGTTATTTTTAGGAGAAGATTGGAACACGCTATCAACCAAACGATCGCCTTCTTCTTCTTCAGCAGCGTCAAGACAACCGCTGCGCAAATATGATAGCATTTTGTAAAACACATGAGCTCTTAATAGGAAACACGTTCTGGAAACAAAAGATAGAAGATAAATATTCATTTGTAGTTAAAGAGAGCAACGCGAAGAGCCTAGTGGATTATATCGTCCATATAAAAGAACTTACTCTTACAGATATGATGACTGATACTACATCCTACACAATAACGGCCGATCATATGCTAGTAACAGCAAAGCCGCAGGTTAGTATGACACACTCAGCAGAGTGTGTCATAAGTTAAAATATAATAATTATAGGCACAATTGTAACGTCAATATTAATAATAGGTTATGTTAGGAAAATATTGGAAAACGCCTCAACCTCACGATCGCCTTCTTCTTCTTCAGCCCCGTCAAGACAACCGCTGCGCAAATATGACAAGCAAATATGATAGAATTTTGTAAAACACATGAGCTCTTAATAGGAAACACGTTCTGGAAACAAAAGATAGAAGATAAATATTCATTTGTAGTTAAAGAGAGCAACGCGAAGAGCCTAGTGGATTATATCGTCCATATAAAAGAACTTACTCTTACAGATATGACTGATACTACATCCTTCACAATAACGGCCGATCATATGCTAGTAACAGCAAAGCCGCAGGTTAGTATGACACACTCAGCAGAGTGTGTCATAAGTTAAAATATAATAATTATAGGCACAATTGTAACGTCAATATTAATAATAGGTTATGTTAGGAAAATATTGGAAAACGCCTCAACCTCACGATCGCCTTCTTCTTCTTCAGCCCCGTCAAGACAACCGCTGCGCAAATATGACAAGCAAATATGATAGAATTTTGTAAAACACATGTGCTCTTAATAGGAAACACGTTCTGGAAACAAAAGATAGAAGATAAATACTCATTTGTAGTTAAAGAGAGCAACGCGAAAAGCCTAGTGGATTATATCGTCCATACAAAAGAACTTACTCTTACCGATATGATGACTGATACTACATCCTTCACAATAACGTCCGATCATAAGCTAGTAACAGCAAGGCCGCAGGTTAGTATGACACACTCAGCAGAGTGTCACAAGTTAAAAGATAATGATTATAGGCACAATTGTAACGTTAATATTAATAATAGGTTATTTTTAGGAGAAGATTGGAACACGCTATCAACCAAACGATCGCCTTCTTTTTCTTCAGCCCCTTCAAGACAACTGTTGGCAAAAATTTGACAAATACAGAAAGAGATCCAGAACTCACAATCGGCATAGGCACGTGGAACATAAACACACTCAACGAGAAAGAGGACAAGTTATGTGAGGAAATGAACAACAATCATTTAGAAGTATTTTGCCTCTGCGAAATAAAGAAAAAGGGTGATGGAGAGAGCAAACTAAATAATAACTACGAATTGCAATATTTGGAATTATAATTGCAATAACAAGGAAATATGATAGAATTTTGTAAAACACATGAGCTCTTAATAGGAAACACGTTCTGGAAACAAAAGATAGAAGATAAATACTCATTTGTAGTTAAAGAGAGCAACGCGAAGAGCCTAGTGGATTATATCGTCCATACAAAAGAACTTACCCTTATTGATGTGATAACTAATACTACATCCTCCACAATAACGCCCGATCATAAGCTAGTAACAGCAAAGTCGCATGTTAGGATGACACACTCAGCAGAGTGTGTCATAAGTTAAAATATAATAATTATAGGCACAATGGTAACGTCAATATTAATAATAGGTTATGTTAGGAAAATATTGGAAAACGCCTCAACCTCACGATCGCCTTCTTCTTCTTCAGCCCCGTCAAGACAACCGCTGCGCAAATATGACACGCAAATATGATAGAATTTTGTAAAACACATGAGCTCTTAATAGGAAACACGTTCCGGAAACAAAAGATAGAAGATAAATACTCATTTGTAGTTAAAGAGAGCAACGCGAAGAGCCTAGTGGATTATATCGTCCATACAAAAGAACTTACTCTTACCGATATGATGACTGATACTACGTCCTTCACAATAACGGCCGATCATAAGCTAGTAACAGCAAAGCCGCAGGTTAGTATGACACACTCAGCAGTGTGTCACAAGTTAAAAGATAATGATTATAGGCACAATTGTAACGTTAATATTAATAATAGGTTATTTTTAGGAGAAGATTGGAACACGCTATCAACCAAACGATCGCCTTCTTCTTCTTCAGCAGCGTCAAGACAACCGCTGCGCAAATATGATAGCATTTTGTAAAACACATAAGCTCTTAATAGGAAACACGTTCTGGAAACAAAAGATAGAAGATAAATACTCATTTGTAGTTAAAGAGAGCAACGCGAAAAGCCTAGTGGATTATATCGTCCATACAAAAGAACTTACTCTTACCGATATGATGACTGATACATCCTCCACAATAACGCCCGATCATAAGCTAGTAACAGCAAAGTCGCATGTTAGGATGACACACTCAGCAGAGTGTCACAAGTTAAAAGATAATAATTATAGGCACAATTGTAACGTTAATAATAATAATAGGTTATTTTTAGGAAAATATTGGAAAACGCCTCAACCTCACGATCGCCTTCTTCTTCAGCCCCGTCAAGACAACCGCTGCGCAAATATGACAAGCAAATATGATAGAATTTTGTAAAACACATGAGCTCTTAATAGGAAACACGTTCTGGAAACAAAAGATAGAAGATAAATACTCATTTGTAGTGCAACGCGAAGAGCCTAGTGGATTATATCGTCCATACAAAAGAACTTACTCTTACCGATATGATGACTAATACTACATCCTTCACAATAACGGCCGATCATAAGCTAGTAACAGCAAAGCCGCAGGTTAGTATGACACACTCAGCAGTGTGGCACAAGTTAAAAGATAATGATTATAGGCACAATTGTAACGTTAATATTAATAATAGGTTATTTTTAGGAGAAGATTGGAACACGCTATCAACCAAACGATCGCCTTCTTCTTCTTCAGCAGCGTCAAGACAACCGCTGCGCAAATATGATAGCATTTTGTAAAACACATAAGCTCTTAATAGGAAACACGTTCTGGAAACAAAAGATAGAAGATAAATATTCATTTGTAGTTAAAGAGAGCAACGCGAAGAGCCTAGTGGATTATATCGTCCATATAAAAGAACTTACTCTTACAGATATGATGACTGATACTACATCCTTCACAATAACGGCCGATCATATGCTAGTAACAGCAAAGCCGCAGGTTAGTATGACACACTCAGCAGAGTGTGTCATAAGTTAAAATATAATAATTATAGGCACAATTGTAACGTCAATATTAATAATAGGTTATGTTAGGAAAATATTGGAAAACGCCTCAACCTCACGATCGCCTTCTTCTTCTTCAGCCCCGTCAAGACAACCGCTGCGCAAATATGATAGAATTTTGTAAAACACATGAGCTCTTAATAGGAAACACGTTCTGGAAACAAAAGATAGAAGATAAATATTCATTTGTAGTTAAAGAGAGCAACGCGAAGAGCCTAGTGGATTATATCGTCCATATAAAAGAACTTACTCTTACAGATATGATGACTGATACTACATCCTTCACAATAACGGCCGATCATATGCTAGTAACAGCAAAGCCGCAGGTTAGTATGACACACTCAGCAGAGTGTGTCATAAGTTAAAATATAATAATTATAGGCACAATTGTAACGTCAATATTAATAATAGGTTATGTTAGGAAAATATTGGAAAACGCCTCAACCTCACGATCGCCTTCTTCTTCTTCAGCCCCGTCAAGACAACCGCTGCGCAAATATGACAAGCAAATATGATAGAATTTTGTAAAACACATGTGCTCTTAATAGGAAACACGTTCTGGAAACAAAAGATAGAAGATAAATACTCATTTGTAGTGCAACGCGAAGAGCCTAGTGGATTATATCGTCCATACAAAAGAACTTACTCTTACCGATATGATGACTGATACTACATCCTTCACAATAACGGCCGATCATAAGCTAGTAACAGCAAAGCCGCAGGTTAGTATGACACACTCAGCAGTGTGGCACAAGTTAAAAGATAATGATTATAGGCACAATTGTAACGTTAATATTAATAATAGGTTATTTTTAGGAGAAGATTGGAACACGCTATCAACCAAACGATCGCCTTCTTCTAGATTTAGGCATTTCATGTTGGAGGTTCGCGTCAACAGATCAGTCTGCGCACGGTCGTCAGCTACACAAAAGAAGAAGCATCAGGTGAAGTAAAAACTACTTGCTATTGTTCGATGTCTCAAAATTTATTACATTCGCCTCCAACTATATGGGCACACTTACAGCCCATTTTGAACACCCTGTCACCCGAAGTAGAGATTCTCCATTTCTGGAGTGATGGACCCGTGACACAATACTGCAACGAATACATGCTTCACTTTCTTGTCACCCATTTAACATAATTCTACCCCAACGTTACACACTTTACGTGGAATTGCCATAAAGCTGGACACGGAAAGGGGGCTCCTGATGGTGTCGGAGCTATTTGCAAGAGATCTGCAGACCGGCTAGTGGCTAGTGGCCAATATATAGCATGTCAGCGATTTGTCAAATGCTATTCAGAAAAACTGTCCTAGCAACAACGTTTTTGTTATTGATGACGAAAGTATCCTTGAAAAGAAGCTTTGATTGCTAGTTTTAAAGAACAAATAAAGAGTTTCCCCGGTACATTGCGTGTCCATCAAGTGACATGGAGCATTGATGATTAAAAAAAAATGAAAATGAAGTCTTTAAGCAGCTTTTGCAATAGAAATTGTGATCATTTCACCGAAATGATTACAATGAATGTCACCGAAATGACTATTTCACTGTCTTTCCTAAACGAAATTTTTAAACATCACTTGTTCTGAGGGACTAGAATTCTCAAATTATTTTAGTGATAACAACTTTCGCATGGTTCTGATTAATATTCGTTCTATAAGATACAAAACTGATGAATTGTTTTTGTTTCTAGAGGAATAAGGATTTCCCCCGTAGTTGCGGTTACAGAGTACTGGCTTGAAGTCAACGAGCCTTTTTTTGTAGAAAATACATCACAATTGCTAGGTATGATCGTACAAGCTCAGCTCATGGGGGCACCCTTATTCTTTCTAAAAATAGTGATTTTTCTTTGGTAACAAAATATGACTTTCTGTTAAGTGAAGCCTACTTTGAGTTTTCCTTAATTTACAATAAGAATCTTAATCTTTATATTATTTGAATTTATAGATCACCTGACTCTTCCATGGAACTATTTTTTCAGAACCTGCTTAATTTGTTAGATGACCTGCCCCATAAAAGCAGAAAAATTTTATGCGGGGACTTCAACATTGATTATGCTGCTTGTGGTACACAAATATCCTTGGTCAACTTATTTGAATCGTATGGTCTAACAATGCAGGTTAATTCTCCTACAAGGATTACAAAAATTTGATCTACCATAATTAATTATATTGTCTCAGATTTCTCACCACTTGATGTCCGCTCGACAATTATTAATGTTGGACTATCTGATCATGAGGCAATTTATACGAAGTTTAACATCTTCAGCAAACCCTCCTCGAAAATCCGTCGTTTAGGCAGTATTTTTTCCACCCGGAACTTTTGTAAATTCCAAAATTTATGCATAACATCTGAGTGGCAATTTCCTTCTTTGGACGAGGACTATAATTTCCGTGATTTTTTAGATAAGCTTGTCTGTATCTTTAATAAAGCATTTCCCTTAATTAAAATTAAGCCAAAGCATCACAAACCCTGGACTACCAAAAATATCCGAATATCAGCTAAGAATATGTGTTCTCTACTCTACATCAAGAAATTTACGACCAACGTCTCTGTCACTGAATATACATATATTGTGGATGTGACGGCAGGTGTTCCCCAGGGATCTGTGTTGGGCCTGGAACGCCTATGCGACGCTATGTTCTAGATTCAAGTGTGTATTACAAAGAAATAATTTATGTTTTGTATGTGATAGAGCTAGAAATCTTGAACGTTTGTCATTAGAAGCTAGAGTAGATATCTATATGAAACGAGAGATTTTTGTAGGAAAGGGTGCTTTATGTTGCAGTGATCACATAAATGATGACAGTATGTTAGATCATAATATAATAGAGAATTTGCGTGGTAATATGCGTAATGTTAACGTAAGTCCGAAAGAAGTTTCAGAGTGGTTTCAAGCGTTACGTCTGACAGCAATTGAAAATACTACTAATCGTTTCGAGACAGACACGGGTATTCAAGAGGACGACTTCAAAGCATTGACAAACTTAAGCAAAAATAATTTTAAAGATCTTTATATTTATTGCGATGAGGTCGTAGTTTATGATAGAACTAGAGTTATTACTAAAAAGGATTTAATTACATTTCTTATGAAATTAAAATACAATTTAAGTGACGATTTATTAAAAATTTTGTGCTCATATTCTAGCAGATCCAACGTTAGTCTGACAATAACTGCAGTACGTACAAGTCTTTGTCAACGATTTGTTAGAGAAAATCTGGGTTTAGAAGCAATTGGTCGCCAAGAATTTATTAGAACCCATGTTACAGATTTTGCTAACTCTTTGTACAATCCGAATCCTGACAATCCTCAAGCCATTATTTACATAGATGGAACCTATCTCAAAATTCCCAAATCGTCTAATTTTCGAAGTCTTCGCCAAACTTACTGTCTACATAAGGGTTATCATTTAATCAAACCTGTTTTAATAGTCGGACCTGACGGATATATTTTGGACGTACAAGGCCCCTATTTTTCTGATTCAAGAAATAACGATGCTGCAATTTTACAACATCACCTTGAAGATGAGGAACAATACGAAGTAAATAACTTGCGTAACTGGCTGCAACCAAATGATATTGTAATTGTAGATAGAGGCTATCGTGA
This sequence comes from Diabrotica virgifera virgifera, assembly GCF_917563875.1. Taxonomy (NCBI): domain Eukaryota; kingdom Metazoa; phylum Arthropoda; class Insecta; order Coleoptera; family Chrysomelidae; genus Diabrotica; species Diabrotica virgifera. Next base: position 115,926,813 of record NC_065451.1, on the reverse strand, counting down.
TTCTATTCATTTATTAAATTATTTAGGCCTAGAATGTCATATGCCACCACTTCTACCAAGAGGACAAAGACAGTTGTCTACTGAAGATGCTAATAAAGCGCGATTAATTACTAAAACAAGATGGATAGTTGAAGCTCGGAATGGACTTGTAAAAAGTATTTTTAAATTGTTTTGTGGATTAATACCGGTCCATCATGTGCCTAATATTAGAATGTTTTTAAAAATTGGGTGCAGTTTAATTAATAAATATTTTCCACCTATTCAAATGCAAGGTACAACTGCAGAATTGACAAAAATAATGCAGGAATTGGCTGCATATGAAAATGTCGTAAAAGCTCGTGTTGAAGTTGACCGTTTGGACTTACAACGTATTCAAGACGATGCATGGGTGAATTTAGATGAACTTATTTTACCAGAATTTCCCATTTTGTCGTTACAACAGATTAGAGATTTGACTATTGGAATCTACCAAGTAAAACTTGCACCCAGTTACATTCAAGATAAATTACAGAGAGAAAACATTGAACATTTTACATTTCAAGCACTTTTAGAAGAACAGGGTCTTCTTAGAGCTCGTGTTTACTCTAGATTTCGTCAGGCGACTAAACATCAATTATGGATAGCTTTTCAACCACTCCATCTAGAAAATGACGGTGACAATATACCAATCGACGGCTACTACTGCACTTGCAAAACTGGTGCACGAACTGTTGGATGCTGTGCTCATGTTGCAAGTGTATTATGGTATCTAGGGTATGCAAGGCATGACGCAAATGTAAGGTATCCATCAACACAGTTATTACATTCTGTCTTAGACGCTCCTAATAGAGACGTGCGTTTGAATCAGTAATTGTTGACTTTTTGAATACCACAACTTGGTTTTAAATTTTTTTATATATATTTTTAATAATTAATGACAACATGGATTAGGCCTAATGGGGAATACTTACCATACATAAATAATAAAAAATTGATTAGTATTCCACAACATTTAAACAGGCCAACCACTCACCATTGATAATTTTTAACGAACGCCTATGTAATAATTAAATATTTGGTGAGAAGTAGGAAAGTATAAATAGTTTCACTAATCCGCTTTTAGGACCCGCTGGGTTTAAGCTGCTTTGAATAGCACCCTGAGTAATAGTGATTGTAACTGACATTTTTATGAACTCCCAAAATATGATTTTGATAAACTTTAATTGCAATTTGCGCCGTAATTAATCATAATTAAGATTTGGCGCAATGATAAGATTTGATCGTTAATTTAAAACGAATCTATTCGTATAAATTTTATTGAATTTGAGTGACATTATATTTTCCATAAGATGTGTGCGATGTCCTTTGTTAAAAGGAGTCGTTTTTGAGTAACATTGTGCAAAAACTTCGAATCAGAATATTTTTCCTAGCGGATACGCAGTGGCTTTCTGGACTATATAGATCTTTAACCTTCTATGCTAGTCTGTCATATACATTAGCGAGAGTCTTTAAAGATTACGCAAAAATATCATGTAAAACTAGCAGTAACCTGGGTAGGTTGTTAATGAATAGCAAAGACAAGACCGATGCAATGGATCTTAGTGGAGTATATAGGTTGAGATGCAATACCTGTAGTAGTGAGTATGTTGGTGGAACATATAGGTCATTCCAAACTCGCCTTCAGGAACACATTAGATACATAATATTACCATTAGCAGCAGGCCATTCACAATTTTCAACTCACATAACAGAGTCGGGCCATGAACTTGATCACGACACAGGGTTTGAAATCTTACATCTTGGCAATAAAGGCCTAAAATTAAATAATTTAGACCATCTAGAAATCCTAAAATCCATGAATGACCAATCCAGAATAACACTAAATTCACAATGAGCTCTAGATTTTATGCCAGCATACTCCATAGTAGCTACAAATACTACTCAACTTGCATTGGCATTAAACAGAATACTACTTGGTTAATATTCAACTCAAGGTGATTTTTAACAGTTTTTTAATAGTTTCCCTTCTTAATACCTCTTTCTACTTAAACTAATCCCGTTCACTATAGTTAAACAAACATATATTAATTACATTATTTGATGTTAAATTCTGGATCAGTCAATAAGTTGCCAACTAGCACCCATTCATTATCAAATAATATCAAACAACATTAAATAAGAACCCGTAAATTACATTTCTATTAATTTATTTGTTGATTACACTCACCGTATAATAAACATGTGGAACATGAGAGACATTCTGAAATACTTCAGCCACCCTTTTAAAATCATACATAGTTTCCAATATAACACTTCAATATACAGAGTGAGTTTTATGTATGGAAACACTCATCGGAAACGGCTTGCTCGATTTTTATAGATTTTGATGGATAAGGGTTTTTTAACGCGGCCGATATTATAGTGGTAATGACATTGTTGTCACATCCGTTTTCCTAGAAATCGAATGAAGTTTCTTATTTCAAATGGAACACCCTGTATATTTTTAGCGTTTTAAAGTCCATAAGAAATACTGATTATTTCTCATGTGATATTCCCTATACCTAAATGCCATAATTTCGGAGTTATTGCTACATTAATTTTCAAAAAAATGTTGAAACAAATTATAAAAGTAAATTTTTTCGGCCCGGGTAGACGATATTTTAGATTTTTTGGATTATTGTGAACAAAAAAGTGTAATTTTTCTATAAATTTAATCATCTCCGAGTTATAAACAATTTAAAACTAAAAAAAATCGAATAATGACGATTTTCAAGGTTAAAAAACACAAAAAAAAATAGTATTTTTAAAACTGCGAAAAACCTAAATTCAAGTTTAAGCTTTATTTTATCAGCTACCGATAAGCAATTTGAACTTGTTTGATTTTAAAACATTGTTTTTTAGTTGTTAAAGCAGCCCGATCGCCCAACCTCTCATATGAGCTTCATTATCAATTAAAAAAACAATATTTTAGAATAAAACGTGCCAACAATTCTTACGGTGAGCAGATAGAAGAAAGTTTGAACTCGAATTCGGGTACTTCGTAATTTCAAACATTATATTTTTTACTTGAATTTTTAAACACTGAAAATCGTCGTTTTTCGTTTTTTTTTTCAGTTTTAAATTGCTTATAACTCGAAAACGATTAACTTTATGAGAAAAATTACAAAAGACCTTTTTTGTTCCCAATGATCCAAAGAACCTAACACAATGTCTATCTATCTATCTAATTAGCCTTCTTCGGTCCATCTTTGGACATAGGCCTCCCCAATCCTTTTCCATTCTTCTCTGTCTGTCGCTACAGTTATCCAACAATGTCTACCCGGGCCAAAAAAATTGAATTTTTTTAATGTTTAAATTTTTTTTAAATAAATGTAACAATAACTCCGAAATTATGGCATTTAGGTATAGGGAATATAACATGAACAATAATCAGAATTTCTTAATATATTCTATTTGAAATAAGAAAGTTCATTAGATTTCCAGAAAAACGGAAGATCTGACAACAATGTAATTACCACTATAATATCGGCCGTATTAGAAAACCCTTACCAAGCAAAATCCATAAAAATCGTGCAAGCCGTTTTCGAGATAATTGAGGCATTACATACATAAAACTCACTCTGTATATCAAGGAACCCCATTTGAGACATATTTTAAGTACTGGAAAATACCATACATGATTGATTCATATATTAGGTCGTCCACATGCTATCGCCGGTTACATTGCATCTAGTGTTTCCTTTCATACCATTTGCCGCCGTCTCTTAGTTCAATGCCACTTCACAGCAGAAACCTCTTATCACGATAGGACAGCCTGAGCAGTACTCCTAAAACTTTACAAAACAAGTGAGCAAATAATTTGCCCAATATTGCGTCTCAACGTAAATGAGCCGCTAAGATTTCACTAACACGTGGACCGAATGTAATGTGTTCCCGATTCTGAACCAAAAATTCAAGCGTGCCTCTATTCGTGGTTGACATGCGTACTAAGAAACGTGCGCGTGCTCACTACGAATAGCAGGGTGTCCAACTAGAACACGCAAAAGAAACTTTTTTAAAATTTATTTGTTAATAATTAGTTATTATTAATGAATAAACAATAAAAATAACAATATTTTTTTTAATATAAAATAGTTATTTTCCTAACTAGTGCGGAAAGTGATACTTTCACGCACGAGACTTCCGTTGACCCGAACGACGCGATAGCGGAGTTCGGGCAAGCAGTCGAGTGCGGGGAAGGCACTTTCCGCATGAGTTAGGAACAATATTTTTCTAGGGCCGTACGTTTAGAAAAAATACACGAAAAATAGAGTTATATCAATTTATATTTAAAAGTGAAAATACACAAATTAATTCTTTGACAAGGTTGTCAAAACCAAACTTTCAATATAATGTGTTATCACGACGACAACATTGGTTTCCATGACGACGATTTAACACCATTGTAATTGTCTACTGATCTGACTTTTAAATATTATGTCAAAATATTTTATTTCATTGAATTATTGCGCTAATTTCATTAAAACATGAACACCATAAGATAAATTTGAAATAAATTAGTAAATAATATCTAAATATTAGTTTATTGCATGTATTATAAATATTATGTTGCCATATTACAAGGTATTTTACTGTCCGGCGCGCCGTGCGGGAAAGTGCAACTTTCGGGAACGAAATGCGTGCGTGAAAGTGGCTCTTTTAGCACGGCCGTAGAAAAAATATAAATATGCTTTTTTTAATATAAAAAACTGATTAAGAAGTACAACAGCACCCTATAACATACAGGTGTATATATGTAAATAAGACTCGTTCTGCTTACTTCTTAGGTATGAATAGAAAATAATAACACAAAAAATACATATTAAAACCATTGAAGAAGACATGTCAATAAAAAAATAGTGGGAAATCTGACAGCACAATCTTAAATATGACATAAAAAAAGTCTCTCTGGCATCCTAAATACCCTTCTAAAATTTGTGCATGTGAATTTTTGTGAGTGATGTCCCATTTTAAAAAAAATTTAAATGTTTTTGCGCATGATTACTTCGTCCGTCAAAAATAGCAAAAATGAAGATGTTCCAATCGATCCCTTTTAACGTATTTCCTTTGAACCAGGTGATTTCAAAAAATTCTTGGAATATGAACTTGCGCCCTTTCCCTTGTCTTTATTTACAGAAGATAGTTTACGAAAAACTAATAAGGCCTCATTTTATAATGAATTTGAGTCTCTTAAGGAAATACCATCATCAACAAATAAAATAAACGTTATTGATGGGGGACATTTTTTACATCGAGTTGTATGGAACAAATTTGAAACCGTCATATGCTACAATATGGTAAAAAACATTATACTATAAATAATATTTTTTAATAAAAATGATTAAAATAAAAAGCAACTAGTTGATATACTCAAATCTGCTCTGGAAAATACTGGTTTTCTCGTTAAAATTGCCGAAGAAGATGCAGATTCTTTGATAATAAGTACAGCACTTTAGCATGCCATCAGAAACTCTTCGTATGATACGTATATAATTGGGCAAGATATAGATTTATTTGTAATTTTAACGCAGTATGTAGCTTTATATGAAATAGATAAAACCAGTAATGACATGGGGAAAATCTTTTTTGTTAAAGAACCTGTCGATAAAGCAGGCCGGCATCAAACTGAAATATATACTCCCATAGTTTTTGCCATAAAGATTTAAAAAGCGTTATTGGATTTTGTCATATTTTTACAGGTTGCGATACTTCGTCTGCCTTTCATTTTCAACGGAAAAGTAAAATCTTTAAAGCTTTATTATTAGACGACCTTAAAAATTGTATTAAACCTTTTTATGGAACCCAAATAGATCCACAAATGCTAGCAAAAAATTCTTTTAAAATTGTTGCCAATATGTACAGCTCGCAAGCAGATAAAAAACAGGCTAAAAAATGGGAACAACGAGATACAACCGCACGACTTAAGACATATTCAATTTTGTAGGTATTCAACTATGTCCAAATGCAAAATAGATAGTTTACCACCGACTGAGGGAGCTCTTAAACAACAAGCCTACAGAACATATTTGCAACTACATTCATGGTTTTCATCATTCATTTTAATTTAGTTTTTAAACCATTCTTCGTTGACAAAAGAATTAAACCCGACTGATTGGGGTTGGAAGATATCAAAGGGAGAGTTGATTCCTGTAAGATCATTGGATCCGCTTATTCCTGATACAATTTAAAAAAATAACATGTACGTGTAAAACTGGGTGTAGTAGATTGACATGTGGTTGCAAAAAATTAGGTTTATTTTGTTCAAATTTGTGTATCGAATGTTCACAAGAAACTGGCGAAAATTGGAATGTAGTAGACGATATTGTTGATGATGCTGAAAATGACCTGCCTATAGAAAATAGTACCTCTGATCTTGATCACATGCCTTCAAAAAGAAGGCGATTATAACTAAATAATTACATTATGTAATATTGTAAAATAATTCTAAAATTAAAAAAAAATTATATTATGCATTATTTTTATAGGTTTATGTAACTATTATAGGTTATAATTATTATAGCTTTATATTGAAATGGATGCTTTTGTAAAAAATGGATATTCGTGACGAAATTTTTATACTTAATTATAAATGGAAAACACTGTACTTATTTGAAAATAAAAAAAAATTAAAATGAAATGTATGTTTTTATAATAATTTCATAACGTTTTCATATATATTTTTAATTTAAGGCATGGTAATGATTAGTCAATTAAACGATTCAAATTACTGCAACTCTAAACAAATTTATAGAGTAAAAGAGGCACTTTTATTAAAATTTTTCTTTTTTATATACAATACACTCACCGGCACAAAATTCCGCCACCCAAATTTTATGATAAAGTTTGAGAATCTATACCTTTATTATTTGTACTCCGATTTTCAAGATTCTTGCATCAACTTGTAGGTACATGTATTGATATCGTTTGTTATTATTCCGGTAACAACAAATGTTTGTTTAGATGGCATTATACGGGGTAAATGGAAGTGTTGTATTTTCTAATAACTTTAAAAATTCTCGGTGGAAAAATTCGAGGGCTGATTTTGTTTCATACTGCTTTTGTGTTATCCTGGAGGTATCACTAAGGTGATACCCCCCGTGTGGGCTGCGGGCCGCCCAAGTAGAATTCACCCACAGTATCTCCTGACTTGATCGTAGAAGGCGACTAATAGGAGCAGCATTCCGCTGTCCTCTTCCTTGAAATCCTGTCGACACCTAACCCTCAACGACCAAACCCCGATACCCACCTCCAACTCACCCCGCGTGAGATGGAGGTGGGTATCGGGGTTGCCCGTGGGTGAATGGCAAGGGCCGTCTGGACGTGGGGGAAGCGGGGCATGTATATGTCGCGCAACCTATCAAACTGCGTTCAGAACGTCCAAACCAGACACGCACTCCTATAATAAATAAACACGCACTCGCACGAAGGAAATGTCGTTGCCACCTCCAGGACCACTACCCCCTGAGGCTTGTCTGGAAGCTACAGTCGGCAGCCCCGGCACCAGACTCGGGTGCGGAAGGCCAATAACCTACCCATCTTAAATTTTATATTATTACTGAAACTTTGGTAGAAACAAACCGAACGGATCAAATGTTGACGACTTTGGCATCACCGAAAACACGGACACGATTTGGTTGCTGGAATGTAAAAACACTGTATGAGATTTCTAAACTGGCTCAAGCAGTAAAAGAATTAAACAGATATAAATTAAGCTTTGTTGGTCTATCGGAAGTAAGATGGTTGGGCAATGGTGAACACCATACCCAAACAGGAGAACTTTTATTATATAGTGGTAAAGAAAATGGAAGTCACGAGAGCGGAGTGGGTCTTCTACTCAGTAAACAAGCCAAAAAAAGCCTCATTTCATGGAAACCCATTAATGACAGAATTATGACTGTCAGATTTTATACCAGATACCGTAAGATAACAGTTATTCAGTGCTATGCTCCTACGAACACATCTCTCCTCGAAGATAAAGACATTTTCTACGAACAACTAGAACAAACAACCCAACAAGTAAACAAAGGCGATATCCTAATAGTGATGGGCGATATGAACGCCAAAGTTGGAGAAGATAATATTAATTTAGAAACCGTAATGGGCAAACATGGCCTGGGAGTGATGAATGAAAATGGAGAGCGCTTTACAAATTTTTGCTCCAATCACCGTTTAGTTATTGGTGGAACCATCTTCCCACATAAAAATATTCACAAGGTAACATGGACTGCCCCTGGTCATACCAGAGAAAACCAAATAGATCACATCGCCATATCAAAAAGATGGAGATCATCTCTTCTTGATGTACGAAATAAAAGAGGAGCAGACATCGCAAGTGACCACCATCTGTTAATTGGTACCATTAAAATCAAGATGGCAAAAAACAAAAACAAAATCACAAGAAACACCAACAGACCCACATATAACCTGAACAAATTAAAAACTCTGCCAGGAAAACACATGTTTAGGGAGGAGCTTCAAGTAAAAACAAGAGAACGTGAAGTAAATAGCTGGGAAGATTTGGCAAATGTTCTGACAGAAATAGCTGAAGACAAACTGGGTAAAAAAGAGAAAGATAGAAAGGAATGGATATCAGATGAAACTTGGAATCTTATCGAGGAAAGAAAACAACGAAAAAAAGATATCTTGCAAGCAAGAACTGTAGAAGAAAGAACGAACCGACAACAAGAATACGAAACACTAAATAAAGCAGTTAAAAGGAATGCAAGAAGAGACAAAAGAAGGTGGGCTGAAGAACTGGCAAAACAAGCAGAAACAGCTGCACAACACAACAGGACTAGAGAGCTGTACCAAATTACTAGACGATTAACAAAAAATGGGCCTAACTGTTCGAACATTGTAAGATCCAAGACAGGTGAATTACTTACTACAACGGATGATCAAGTAGAGAGATGGAAAGAGCACTTTCAGGAGATGCTAGGCACGCCCAGGGATAACGCGGATGAAATTGTCGAAAACCCGCAAAATGTAGACTTGCATATATCTTGCGAGTCCCCTTCCAAAATGGAGATAATAACAGCTATCAAATCTCTGAGAAATAACAGGTCCCCGGGAATCGATAACATTGCTGCCGAACTACTTAAAACTGACCCGCATCTAACCGCTGAACTTTTGCTCCCCATAATCCGAGAGGTGTGGGAAACAAACCGCATTCCAGCGGGCTGGAAAAAAGGTAATATTATTAAGCTTCCAAAAAAGGGCAACCTCACACTGTGCAAAAATTGGAGAGGAATAACCTTGCTTACCGTCATAAATAAAATTTTTACGATCATCATACATAAAAGATTAACAAACAAGGTTGAATTTCGAGCGAATCAAGCAGGTTTTAGACCAGAATCTTCCTGCATAGATCACATTAATACAGTGAGGGTAATAATGGAACAATCGGTTGAATGGAACACACTCTATACATGGTCTTTGTCGATTTCGAACGTGCCTTTGACAGCCTGTCTCATGCTGCTATATGGAAAATTTTAGAGCTAAGAAACATTCCTCATAAAATAATTTCCATTATAAAGTCACTGTACACTGAGGCGACGTGCAGCGTGACACACAATGGGGTCAACAGTGACGAATTTGACGTACTTACTGGAGTCAGACAGGGATGTGTGCTTTCTCCGTTTCTGTTTAACATAGCTCTGGACTATGTTCTCTCCAAACTAGACTTCGACACAAAAGGGATACAATGGACGTTAACCACACGTCTAAGTGATCTGGAATACGCCGACGATATCTGCCTGTTAGGACAAAGGTTCCAGGATGTGGCCGACCAATTGGAAACACTATCCACTGAGGCCAATAAAATAGGTTTAAAAATCAATATTGGTAAAACCAAGTCGATGAGAATAAATGCAAGGAACAACACGCTATTTAATATCGACAACAAGCAGATTGAAAATGTGGAGAACTTCACGTACCTTGGAAGTGTCATAACAGAAAGCGGAGGTACAGAAGACGATATTCGTATGAGGATACGAAAAGCTCAACAAGCTTTCAGCATGCTTAACCCTGTTTGGAGGTCTGGAGAATATACTACAAGGACAAAGATCCGAATATTCCAGTCAAATGTTATGTCTGTTCTACTCTATGGATGTGAAACCTGGAAAGTGACAAAATACCTTACAGACAAATTGCAGGTCTTTGTTAACAAATGTCTACGAAGAATTGTTCGTATTTTCTGGCCAAACACCATCAGAAACGAAGATCTGCTACACCTGACCCAACAAAAGAGGGTAGAAAATGAAATAAAATACAGAAAGTGGGGGTGGATAGGTCACACACTCCGAAAAGATAGTTCCAGTATTGCAAAAAATGCCCTAGAGTGGAATCCCCACGGAAAGAGAAAAAGAGGTCGCCCAGCACAAACTTGGAGAAGATCCATCATGGACGAGATAAGAAGTCAAGGAAAGTCTTGGAATGAGGTGAAGGCCCTAGCGCAAAATAGAACCCGATGGCGCGTTTTCACTGAAGCTCTATGCTCCACTTAGGAGGTCAAGAACATTATATATATATATATATATATATATATATATATATATATATATATATTTAAAAACATAAGATGTAGATCTTTGAAACACACTCAGTGAACCAAAGATCCAAGGTTATTGGTGTAACGACCACTCGTACGAAATCAAATAAAATCTTTGATTCTATTCAAAAAATTTTTCCCAACCCGAAATGGTGGATGTGTGAATTGTTCGTAAGGGGATTTTTCCACATTCTCTATTTCATCTGTTTGATTTCGTACGAGTGGTCGTCAAACCATAACCTTGGATCTTTTGATCACTGAGTGTGTTTCAAGGATCTACATCTCATGTTTTTAAACATATATTTTACTTACTTTAAGTAATTAGGGAATTAAAACTTGAGACTGTCATTGTCGGACTTGCCGTAGATTTACGCACCTTCTATGTCTAGGTCTCGAATGTTGTTTTTTGATTGGAATGTGTCTAAAGATATTCAACCTCTCATCTTTATTGATAAGCCCAGAGAGGTTGAAGAGGGCGAAACACATTTCTAAGAACTGGTGTTTGGATCTTTGATTCTATTCAAAAAATTTTTCCCAACCCGAAATGGTGGATGTGTGAATTGTTCGTAGGGGATTTTTCCACATTCTCTATTTCATCTGTTTGATTTCGTACGAGTGGTCGTCAAACCATTAACCTTGGATCTTTTGATCACTGAGTGTGTTTCAAGGATCTACATCTCATGTTTTTAAACATATATTTTACTTACTTTAAGTAATTAGGGAATTAAAACTTGAGACTGTCATTGTCGGACTTGCCGTAGATTTACGCACCTTCTATGTCTAGGTCTCGAATGTTGTTTTTTGATTGGAATGTGTCTAAAGATATTCAACCTCTCATCTTTATTGATAAGCCCAGAGAGGTTGAAGAGGGCGAAACACATTTCTAAGAACTGGTGTTTGGATCTTTGATTCTATTCAAAAAATTTTTCCCAACCCGAAATGGTGGATGTGTGAATTGTTCGTAAGGGGATTTTTCCACATTCTCTATTTCATCTGTTTGATTTCGTACGAGTGGTCGTCAAACCATTAACCTTGGATCTTTTGATCACTGAGTGTGTTTCAAGGATCTACATCTCATGTTTTTGTGAATTGTTCGTAAGGGGATTTTTCCACATTCTCTATTTCATCTATTTATATATATATATATATATATATATATATATATAATATTTATATATATATATATATATATATATATATATATATATAATATTTATATATATATATATATATATATATATATATATATATATAAATATTCATAAACATTATCTTACTTACTCTAAAGTAATTAGGGAATTAAAACTTGAGACTGTCATTTTCAGGTTGGGCGTAGATTTACGCTCCTGTTATGTCTATGTCTCGGATGTTGTTTTTTGATGGAATGTGTCTAAAGATATTCAACCTCTCATCTTTACCGATGAGCCCACGGAGGTTGAAGAGGGCGAAACACATTTCTAAGAACTGGTGTTTGGATCTTTGATTCTATTCGAAAAATTTTTCCCAGCCAGAAATAGTGGATGTGCGAGTTATTCGTAAGGGGATTTTTCCACATTCTCTATTTCATTTGTTTGATTTCGTACGAGTGGTCGTTAAACCAGTACCTGTGGATCTTTTGATCACTGAGTGTGTTTCAAAGATCTACATCTTTTGTTTTTTCATAAACATTATCTTACTTACTCTAAAGTAATTAGGGAATTAAAACTTGAGACTGTCATTTTCAGGTTGGGCGTAGATTTACGCTCCTGTTATGTCTATGTCTCGGATGTTGTTTTTTGATGGAATGTGTCTAAAGATATTCAACCTCTCATCTTTACCGATGAGCCCACGGAGGTTGAAGAGGGCGAAACACATTTCTAAGAACTGGTGTTTGGATCTTTGATTCTATTCGAAAAATTTTTCCCAGCCAGAAATAGTGGATGTGCGAGTTATTCGTAAGGGGATTTTTCCACATTCTCTATTTCATTTGTTTGATTTCGTACGAGTGGTCGTTAAACCAGTACCTGTGGATCTTTTGATCACTGAGTGTGTTTCAAAGATCTACATCTTTTGTTTTTTCATAAACATTATCTTACTTACTCTAAAGTAATTAGGGAATTAAAACTTGAGACTGTCATTTTCAGGTTGGGCGTAGATTTACGCTCCTGTTATGTCTATGTCTCGGATGTTGTTTTTTGATGGAATGTGTCTAAAGATATTCAACCTCTCATCTTTACCGATGAGCCCACGGAGGTTGAAGAGGGCGAAACACATTTCTAAGAACTGGTGTTTGGATCTTTGATTCTATTCGAAAAATTTTTCCCAGCCAGAAATAGTGGATGTGCGAGTTATTCGTAAGGGGATTTTTCCACATTCTCTATTTCATTTGTTTGATTTCGTACGAGTGGTCGTTAAACCAGTACCTGTGGATCTTTTGATCACTGAGTGTGTTTCAAAGATCTACATCTTTTGTTTTTTCATAAACATTATCTTACTTACTCTAAAGTAATTAGGGAATTAAAACTTGAGACTGTCATTTTCAGGTTGGGCGTAGATTTACGCTCCTGTTATGTCTATGTCTCGGATGTTGTTTTTTGATGGAATGTGTCTAAAGATATTCAACCTCTCATCTTTACCGATGAGCCCACGGAGGTTGAAGAGGGCGAAACACATTTCTAAGAACTGGTGTTTGGATCTTTGATTCTATTCGAAAAATTTTTCCCAGCCAGAAATAGTGGATGTGCGAGTTATTCGTAAGGGGATTTTTCCACATTCTCTATTTCATTTATTTGTTTTATATATATATATATATATATATATATATATATATATATATATATATATATATATATATATATATATATATATATATATATATATATATATATATATATATATATATATATATATATATATATATATATATCACTAAGGTTATGTTTTTTTTAAGTATCCAAATATCTCTTTTCTTGTAAGAGTTGCAAATAAAAACACTGCTTTGAAGGTTTATTTAATTAAAAATATCAAGCGCACTAAAATTTAAAAAAAAATTAACAACAAAACGAAACAATTCAATAGTGGTTAGGTCCATCTCTTGCAGCAACGACTTCTCGCAATATGTTGTATTGCCTGGGGAATAGTCCGATATTTCTCTACCAAGGCTATAACTGTACCAAATTTTCTGGAGGCCTAGGATAACGGCGAATAGCTTTTTTAATTCATCCCATAAATGCTTAACAGAATTGAGATCTGGGCTGCATGCGGGCCATTCTAATCTTATCAATCCAACCTCTATTTTATGAGTCAGTGATTTACTTACAAAAAATGATACAGCTCTTACAAGAAGAGATATTCGGATAATTGAAAAAACAAAATTTTAGTTGTCTCCGGGATAATATGACAGGACTATGAAACAAAACGAGCCCTTCCATTTTTCCACAGAATTTTTTAAAGTTAGAGAAAATACAACGCTTCCATTCAACCCTGTATAATGCCATGCAGGTAATTTTTTTGTTAACGGAAAAATACGAAACGATATCAATATAATATGTATATACAAATTGGTGCAAGACTCTTAAAAATCGGAGCACAAATAATAGTTATAAACTATTAAACTTAATCAAAAATTTTGGGTGGCGGAATTTTGTGCCGGTGAGTGTAGTAAGTAATACTATTTATTACTAGGTATATTAATATTTATTAATATTAATATTTATTACTAGGTCGCACGGATTTTATACTTCTACTTCGTCGGTAGCAAGCGGGTCGCGTTTGTACTTCATTTTTGAAGCTTTATTGACGACTCCCTTAAAGAGCAATCCAAAATTTTGTTCTGAATACTTCGTGTCTTTGAAAGCGAAAGATCGCTATTTTCGATCCCTTTTTATTATAAACAAATTAGCTGTGAATTAAAAAAAAAAATTTCTAACTTGGGCCCTAATTGACCTAGGCTAACTTATTTTTTCTAAGTTTGTGTAAAAATGTCATCTTTCAGAATGTGTAAAAAAATGTTTGTACCGGCTATAACAAGAAAATTATTCAAATTGTTTATAAGGAAAAATTGACGAGACTTTTGCATAATTATTTATTACTAATAAATGCACTCTTTATTAACATTTTTTAAACAATTTTAACTATTTATAATGGGAAATAAGCCACAATATTATTAAAAATAATTTTTATTAACGTTTCGACGCCCAAATCGGGTGCCGTTGTCAAAATACAAAATACTACTAACATAAACAAAAATGTTGTTGCTTAGTAAAAAAATTCTTCTAATAATTTATTTAATTTGACTAATAGTTCATTCGATTACATGAAATCAACCCCAACTCAAGAATATCCGTCACAAAAAAATCATAGCATGTGATCTGTCTTAAGACAGATAATAAAATAATATTGTGGCTTATTTCCCATTATAAATAGTTAAAATTGTAAAAATGCCACAAGAAAATAGCTTCAGAACATTTTTTAAACAGGTTTGAAAGTTTAGCTTATGCTCTTTCATTTGACACCTGCAAAATGGTTCTAAGATTATGTTTTTCTGACTTATGTTATTTAAAAAAAAAGCTCTCAGGGATAAACAATTTGAATAAAATATAAACAATTGAATGAATCGCTTCGAACTTTTTGTCACGTTTTAAGCACTAAATGATTGGCGTAGGGATGTGACGACCCCATCGCCCGGTGCTCGAGAAATTGGGCATCGCAATCAGTCCCCAAGCCAAGGTGTAGCATCGTGCAGATGGCTGAATGGCGCCGGGGAATGGCGTCGCGAACGGGACCTTGGGGCACCAGGGGGCACCCCATTGTATGAACCCCTTACTGCGTCATGCGGGGCTCTGGCGTAGCGGACCTTTGCTCCCTAGCTACTCGTGGGAATTCGTATGGAGAAAACAAACCTGATGAACCCAAACCCGACTGGTTCGGATGGAGGGGTAGGCGAAAGTCACACCCCCCTGAAGAGCCAGGAAGGAAAAAAGCAGTATTCAGAACTGGGGGAAGGTGAAAGCCACGCCCCCGGCAATGGAACTGACACGGTGTTGCCCTTACTTGAGGCCCTAAACCTCAAGAGGAAGCACATGTCTGGTGCTGGAAAGCGCAGAATAGCCCGTGAAAAGGCGAGGGAGATGGGGCTACCCATAAAACCTCGGAAAAAGCGGGCTGATAAAACCAAACCCCCTGCCGTCGCCTCAACCAGTGCGGGCAAGGCCATGCCTATACCTGCTGGGGGCAGCAGTGGAGGGGCAGGTAAATCCGTGGACGGTAAGGCTCAGGAGGATGGGAAAGCCAAGGCTACACCCGCCTCAAAGAGTACACCGACCACTAAGAGACCACGGGAATCTGGCAGCGACCCGCCTTCGGCGGAAAGCAAACCACCCCGCGGGAAGAAGAAGGGGGCGGCGGGAGATGCCGTCACTCCCCCTCCTGCAGATGGGACCGGGCCGAGCTATAGCAAGGCGGTTTCCACTCTAAGGATGGCGGTTGTCTTAGGGGGCTTCCCTGAGCAACTGCTGACCGAGGAGCAAGGTGCAACGGTCCTCAAAGCGATCAACCGGGCGGTCTTTGCGGCGGACCCGGATCCTGATCGCCAATTTGACGGAGCAAGCCAGAGGGATGGGGCTGTCCTCGTCACCTGCTGCTCTGAAAAGGCATCCAAGTGGCTTGTGGACACGGTGAGGAGCCTTGAACTCGAGGGGATTGGACAACTTCGCGCTGGCGGCGTGAAGGAAGTCCTTAACCGCCCCCGAGTTTCGGTTCCGATCCCCACGACCTACATAGACGTAGAAGACCACGAGTCGATTTTTAGGATTCTGGGCCACCTTAACCCAGGCCTCAAAACCGACTCGTGGAGATTGTTTGCAGAAAAGAGGGAGGCCAAGAGCATCCTCTTATTCTGCGAAATACCAGAAGCCGACTTGGTGATGCTGCGTAAGATGGGGCTGCGTGTCAGCTTCGGACTACACAAAGTCACCTTCGTCGTGCTTAAGGAAGGGGGGGGCAAAACCTGCAAATGCTGAGGGTGGTGCAAATCAACCTGCAGCATAGTAGGGCAGCCTCCGCTGCGTTCTGTCGGTGGTTCAGTACTAGTGCGGTTGACGTGGCCCTAATCCAGGAACCATGGCTTGTCTGTGGCCGGGTTGCGGGCCTAGCTAACTGCCGGGGAACAATCATCGCAGACCATAGTGCAGAGAGAATCCGGGCGTGCATTGTTGTGCGTTCCGATCTCAAAGCACTTACATTAAATGAGCTGTGTTCGCAAGACATAGCTACAATAATGGTAAAACATCACTTGTTGGGTGGAACAAGGGAGCTAGTACTGGCCTCTGTTTACCTACCATATGATTCACCCGATCCACCTCCATCTGTGGAGTTGGATAAATTAATCAGCCACTGTAGGCGGAAGCACCTGCAAATGCTGATAGGAGCTGACTCTAACTCTCATAACGAGGTGTGGGGCAGCACTGATACGAACAAAAGAGGGGAGCACCTGTTGGAATTTATTGGCTCATCTGGGCTAGTTATTCTAAATCAGGGCAAAGAACCTACCTTTGTTACCAGTAGGAGGAGGGAGGTAATTGATATTACTTTAGCATCTCCCCTAGTAACCAATAACGTGGCACGGTGGTATGTGTCCGAGGAACCAAGTTTCTCGGACCATAGATACGTGATAACGGAGTTTTTGGGCTCGGAGAGGGAGGTTACCACTTACCGTGATCCGCGTAAAACAGACTGGGACAGCTATGGGGAGGAGCTTCGTCTTAGGGTCGGGCAACTGGCCACTGAGATTAAGAGCCCCCCAATGCTGGAACACGTCTCGAAGGCTCTGCAGGAGGCCATCTTAACCTCCTATCAGATGAACTGTCCGCTGACCAGCCGCCCCGCTACCAAGAACAGGTGGTGGACTCGTGAACTGGGCAAATTGCGGAAAAAGACTCGGCGCCTCTTTAAAGAGGCGAAAAGAACAGATGACTGGGCCGGATATGCCCGGGCTCTGACCGAGTTTAACAAAGCTGTGAGAAAGGCTAGGAGAAAGCAATGTGAGGAGATCGCCACTGCTCCCGCTGCTGCTAAACTCCAACGGATACTCTCCAAACAGCCGGCTAACCCACTGGGGACCCTCAAGGCCCCCGGAAGTGGCTTTACAGCAGATGGCAAGGAGACACTGGAGCTTATGCTCCAGACACATCTCCCTGACTCGGTGGTAACCAATGAGCCGGATGCTCGGCTGGGTCAGGAGGGACTGGAAAACAGAACCTCTAGAGCTAGCTGGGAAACGGCAAAAAAGGCTGTCACATATGCTAGGGTGGAATGGGCCATACACTCATTTTTACCCTATAAATCCCCCGGACCAGACGGGATATATCCTGTATTACTGCAACAGGGGTGGGACATTATTGGACCGCTCATGTGCAGGATTTTCCGGGCGAGCGTGGCATTTGGGTATGTCCCGCGTGACTGGAAACTGGCCAGTGTGGTCTTTATACCTAAGCCGGGCAAGAATCCTCTAGACCCCAAGGCATATAGACCTATTACTCTCTCGTCCTTTACTTTAAAAGCACTAGAGAAATTGATGGGGATGCATGTGCGGCAAACCTTTCTCAAAGAAAGGCCACTGCACTGCAATCAACATGCTTACCGGGTGGGCAGATCGTGCGACTCAGCCTTGCACCATTTGGTGTCTAGGATAGAGGAGACGATTGAACACAAAGAAGTGGCGCTTGGTACCTTCCTCGATATCGAGGGAGCGTTTAACAACACCACGTATGATGCCATGCTTAAGGCGGCGGAGAGGCATGGCATAGATGAAACCTGTCGCAGGTGGATTAGCTCCACACTGCATGGCCGACAGGCACAGGCTTCACTATTTGGGGAAACCATGAGGGTCACTGCTACAAGGGGAATAGCGCAGGGGGGAGTAATATCCCCGCTTCTATGGAACCTAGTGGTAGACGAACTTCTGGTAGAACTGAATAACTTGGGATTCTACACCCAGGGTTATGCAGATGATATCTGTATTTTAATCCGGGGGAAGATTCCACACGTAGTTTCGGAGCTAACGCTCCGGGCTATAAAAGTGGTAGAAAGCTGGTGCGAGAGGGTCAGCTTAAGTGTTAACCCCTCAAAAACGGTTACTATACCGTTCACACACAGGAAGAAATTGGAGGGCCTCGCGCCCCCCAAACTCATGGGTGTGCAACTCAATCTGGCTACAGAGGTGCGCTACCTAGGCCTTATACCTGATACCAAGCTAACCTGGAATGCGCAACTAGCAGCGACCGTTGCCAAGGGCAAGAAAACCCTCATGATTGCTCGTAGGGCAATTGGCAAAACTTGGGGCTTAAGCCCGGGAATCACTAAGTGGATTTATACTGCTATAGTGCGGCCCTCCCTCACATATGCTAGTGCTGTGTGGTGGACAAAAATGAACCAAAGTTGTGCAGCCAAAGAACTTGGGAAAGTTCAGAGGCTAGCACTACTTTGTGTTACCGGGGTAATGAAAAGTACCCCGACGGCAGCCATGGAGGTACTCATGGGACTCCCTCCCCTGCACCTTCTGGTGATGGCCGAGGCGAGGCTAGGGGCCTACAGGCTGCAGTTAAATGGTGTCTGGAGGCAAAGGTCATACGGGCACATTCGTGACCCCATCCTGGATATGGTGAGTGACGAGTCCGGTCACTCACAAATTTGATCCTCCCTTTAAGCTGGGGTTAAAACCCCCGGTGGAGGGGGATAAAAGACCGCAGAGTGAGCTAACATGGTTCACGGACGGTTCAGTGATGGGCGGGCGCTCTGGAGCTGGAGTGTATGGTGTAGGACCCGAGGTGTGCATATCTATGCCTCTTGGGCGGTACACCACTATATTCCAGGCGGAGGTGGCTGCTATCACGACTTGCGTCGTAGAGAATATTCGAATGGGCCTTGAGAATAGGACCATACGTATTCTCTCGGACAGTCAGGCAGCACTTAAGGCCATTGCCAGCTGGAGAATTAACTCTAAGCTTGTGCTGGAATGCCGACAACACCTGGAAACCCTGGCCTACCGAAACAGAGTGGAACTCGGGTGGGTGCCGGGACATACGGGGGTTGAAGGAAACGAAAGAGCCGACTCACTTGCGAGAGAGGGCTCGGCTGTCCCCCTTACTGGGCCTGAGCCTGGCCTAGGGGTGACCAAATCGGCTGTCAAAGGAGCTGTTGCTAAATGGATCCTTGCGCAGCACACCCGACACTGGAACGATATTTCGGGACAGCGGCACAGCAAGTTAATGATGGGGCGGCCAAACCCCTCGCTAACCGACGAGGCCCTACGACTCGGAAGGAAAAAACTTAGGGCGGTAACTGGCTTACTAACCGGACACTGCACCCTAAGAAAACACCTGCACAACATGGGGATCTTTCACGGAGACCCTGTTTGCAGGAGATGTGGGGAGGCAGATGAAACTGCCTCACATGTCATATTTGACTGTCCAGCCCAAACCCGATGGCGACTGCAATACGGGGTCGAAAACTCGAACCTAAGTGTCAGAAGTCAGGTAAAGAACCTAATAAAGGGTCTTGTCCTGCTAGCTGGGAGAATGGACCTCTTATAGGTAACAGACGACTTAACTTCAAGTTAAGTAATCCCGAACCCATTGGGGACAAAAACCCAATGATGGTTAACCCGAGACTGAACGGTGTGCAATAAGCCTACTCAGGCTGCAGTACGGGCCCCATGGCCACCCGGTTCGATCTAACAATAAAAAAAAAGCACTAAATGAACCCTCATTTGACAAAAATTTCAAAGCTGTACACTAATTTTTACAATAGTTATTGGAAAATTAATTTTTTTGCAATTTAGACTTTTTTCTCAATTATATTAACAATAGACAAGTGTATCAATCTTTGTAATACGCCATTTTAAAGGTTTTTCCATGCTCTCGAAGTTGTTTGTACTAATGTAACCACAAGGTACACTGTTTTCCATTGATTTGAAAAAAAAAAACGGAAAAATGCCGTTTTTGACATTAAATTGTTTATAAATAAAAATGGCCGCCAGATCCTACGCAGGAAATAGTTACAATTTGTTCTCATAGGTATTACCTGTCGAAAAAAACGCTTCAGTGTCCTGGCTGCTTGAGTGTCATGGAAAAAACCTTATTACCCTGGACTATAAAGAAAAGGAATAAGTAAGAATAGACAATGTTTGATGACCATTTTTTATAGTGTAATAAGTTGTATATTTTGTATAAATCTTTAAAACACAGTAATCAGTTGGTGACGCTGCCTAGAAAAATTTTCTTCCTTGTCGGAAGGGCAGAGAAAATAATGTACATCTCTCAGAAAATTTTTCTTGTAAGGGATAGGGATGTTCATGATTTATAGTAGCATCAAAAGAAATAAGATTAATCTATATCGATTTAATTTTTAAAGGTCTTACACAAACATTAGTGTTTATAGTAAAATAAATAGGTGACATTGATTTCACAATGTATGGCACTCGTTTCGAGAACGCCCTAGTCAGCTATTTTGATATTATGAGTATTTCATGGTCGATTCGGTGTCGGCAATCATAATAAAAACAATTACGAGTTTATTTATAGATACGGAGAAAGTAAAGCAGAGATCATTCGTTATTCATCATTCATTATTTAGACATCAATGTAGTTAGAATATAGACTTTATCCACCAACTCGTTACTGACATATTTAGTGTTGGCAAAATAAATATATGTTTGGTAAATAGTGTTTAACTTAATCAACCCCCATCATCGGGGGTAATCAACCCCATCATCGGGGGTAACTACCCCAACCACAATAATGTGACCCAATGCCCAAATTTTGTATATTGTTTTTTAGTAAAAGGTTGTTCTGAAGCTATTTTCTTGTGTCATTTTTGCAATTAACTAGTTTTGATGGGAAATCCCATAGCATGAATCCCAATCTGTAGATTGAAAATAAAGTATACAACGTCCTTTAAAAACGAATATGCTAAGAGAGTTGACCATAATTTGTGCATTTATGCGTGCTAATAATAAGCTGCAAAAGAATTTAAGCATAGGTACCAAAAAATATATTATATATTAATTGTACATTAATACTCAGGGCGCTATTTTTTTCGTTTCGTTAAGTTTTTAAAGTGTATATTTTCACTTTTGTGAAATCCAGGGAATGATGATAACGGTAGGGGTTGGAGGGGGTGAGTTTGTAATTCCTTGTATAGCCGATATTTCAGCAATTAATTAGCAATAAAACGTGGTAGACAGATTTGACACTATTCAACTGACTAACATATTACAGGAATACCAGATAGTAAACACCTTTGTCTATCTCGGGTCTAGTATAACTAACGATGGTAACTGTGAAACAGAAGTTCGGAGACGTATTGGTATGGCAAAAAATGCGATGAGTCGCCTAACTAAAGTTTGGAAAGACAGATCTATCTCTCAAAATATCAAGATGAGACTGGTGAATGCCCTTGTTTTCTCAATATTTCTATACGGAGCAGAGACTTGGACTCTTTGAGCATGCGAGCGCCAAAAAATTGATGCCTTTAAGATGTGGTGCTGGAGAAGAATGCTGCGCATACCTTGGACAGTTCATAGGACAAACGTTTCCATTATAAACCAACTCAATATTAAAAAAAAGCTGTCCACAATATGTCTGCAACGAATTCTGCAATTCTTTGGTCACGTGGTTCGAAGAGGTAACGACAGTTTGGAGAGATTAATTGTTTCTGGAAACGTTCCGGGGAGAAGATCAAGAGGACGATCACCAACTAGATGGTCTGACCAAATAAAGCATTCAGCTGGAAACTCATTCTGCGAAGCTCTTAGAGCAGCTGAAGATAGAGACCAATGGAGAAACATTGTTAGGAATATTGGAAGAAATCACGATCCTCAGTAATGGGGAAACGACAGGAGAGAGATCTAGTAATTACAAATATTTGTGAAATAATAGAAACCATGGCTATAAACTAAGCATCTTCTATACTGAATTCGCTTTGCCGAGATTCACTTTGACAAATTCGGAATAGGAAATATACAGCACAAAAATTTCTACCTCATACTATTAACTGCTCAAATCAACTTAACCTTTCACTGAAAAAAGAAGAATTATTGGAAATAGTGGGAGTGTAACTTATAAAATTTTGTGGAATTTTGTTCTACAATTGTTTCTCATTTTTTATCAATATACTACATGTATAAATGGTGTAAATAAATAATTATTGATTGGCGTAAGTTTTATGTTATTTATGTCTGTTTACTATTAATAATATTGGCTATTAGCAGATATGTTTGGTTGTGTAGTAATTTCCAATCACGTCTAGCAACCTAATTTCCCAAAAAAGAAGTTACCAACGTCACTAGACAGTTGTGTCTCGGCAAAGCGAATTCAGTATACTAAATACAGGATATATATAAATCTTCTGAGACATATTTAATATATTTCAGGTTTGTGATCATAACTTGAAAATTCTCAATGTTAATTCAAGATTTTCTGGATCATCCCATGATGCGTTCATATGGGAACAATCCTGTCTCAACATGTATGGAGAAGTATTATCGTAGAAATCCAGCTGTGTTTTTTTGTTAGAAGATTCAGGTAAGGCATAATGGCTGTGATGCATACATAAGTGACATACTATTAGTGATAATCAGTGGGTTCTTAGTATAATTTTTTTAGGATATCCCACACGTCCGTGGCTTTTGACACCTTCCAGTTAATCCAGGAGAGCAATTGTTCAATGACAGGTTGTGTTCTATCCGATCTCTGATTGAACGATGTAATGAAGTCTTAAAAAATCGATTTAGGTGCCTTTTAAGATATGGGACTATGCACTATCATCCTACACTGAGTGGAAAAATTGTAAATGCTTGTTGCATTTTACATTATATGTGTATAGAGAACAACATACCAATACCAGAAGAACTTCATCCTGTAGAGCCAGATTATGACATGTATGTTGTTGGTAATGTTGTTAATGTACGACCAACAGCCAATCCAGATTTTGCAGCTGTGAGACGCTTACAACAGAATATAATAATTAATCATTTTAATATATAAAAATACGTTAGGTACTTGGTCAGATATAGTCCTTCCATTCTGCCTTTGCACATGCATGAAATTATTCACGAATTACTTTTTAAACTAGATATCTTTTTTACTCACAGTAACTAGTATCGCAAAATTAAACCGCTTGTCCATAGAAACCACAATAAGTTAAACAAGGATAAACAATATGACAGGTCCTTGTTTACTATCAATTTTGACGATTATCATTTCCAGTGACAGTGGCATTAGCGCGTTTGTTGTGTTTATTTGAATTTATAACTTATATTGTGTTTATTTGATAGTTATATTGTGTTAAATATAGTCCGTCTAGATCTAGAAAGTATCCGGAATTTTATATTTTTTAATATATTTCCTTTTTGTAACATTTTAAGACAAAAGTAATGCATCAAGTAGGTTGTGCCGATAGTAGGTTATGGACAAAATCGCCATCTGTCAAATATTGTTGTTTGTAAACAGACTTAAGATTTGTGAAATATTGTCGCAAGTAGAAAAAAGAAAAGTGGTGGAATATTTGTATAGAAAGGGTGTCCGAAACGTTAAAAAATTAGTGCAATTGACTGAACTCAGAAAAAGTGCAGTGTATGAAACAATAAATAGGATAAAAAATGGCATAGGTATCGTCGCTTGAAAGACATAACGGCGTAACTGACAAAATTGGCTTTTTGTTTACTGCAGTTTACTGAAGAAGAGGCAAAAAATATTAGAAGATTACTATTCAACGCAAAGTTTACAAATCAAAAGAGAATATATTGCAAGATACGTAAAACAAACAGAAACGAAAAGAAAAACTACTTCAAATGAATCGTCAAGAAGGAAGTACAGTAAACTCTTCTTGGAACCTCACACTATATTTTTTTAGGCTTTATCATATTCTTTTTAGGTTTAAAAAATTGTGTACTATTCTAACAATATTAATATTACTTTTAAGGTTATTTTTTCATTTAAAGTAAAATGATCCTTGTTGTGGAACTATTTCATTCCTAAGTTTAGAATTTCATTAAAAAAAACATTCACCAATTTTAAGTGTTTACTTTATGACCCCCAATGAAGTATTTAAGCAAATATATAATAAAAACAGCCTTCTACAAAAGATTCAAAGCAAATAAAAAAAAACAAAGTAATATTTTGGCGTAAGTGTTTGAGAAAGTTCAAAGACAAAAACACATAACGACGTGTCTGCTTTGGGTGGGGCTGTGGGGGGAAGCCGGAAGCAGGTAAAGCCTAAAAACAATAAAACCTATTAAAGTAACTCTTTATCTATATTCATATTTTCATTTACTTATCACTCATACTTTTTGATATCTGAACATAAACGTAACCATAGAAAACTTTAAACTGCTCTGTAAAATAGCAAAAAAGCAGTTACGTCGTTATGACTTTCAAGTGACGATATGAGACAGACCAGTTTCGGGTAGACCGCGTAAGATTCGCGGAAACAATTTAAATGCTTTAGTGGCTTTAGGACGACAAAATCCGCGCCTAGGGTTTCGAAAATTAGCGAACAGATTTGGAAATGAACGAAGAATAAAAGTGTGCCCAGAAACTGTCCGCATGTCACTGAAAAAGCAAGGCTACATATCAAGAAATCCCTACAATGACACCTCTGCAAAGGCAACGAAGAATAGATTTTTGTCAACGTTTTCGAGAAGATAATTTTAATAATGCCTTTATATCTGATGAAAGTTGTTTCCAGCTTGGTGCAAATCATCTAAAAGTCCTATCAAGAGAAAATGTTACCGTTCAAATTTCCAAATTTCCCACTAAAATAATGGTTTGGGAGGCAATATCTCAGCGTAGTGCTACACCTCTCTGTATAGGTAATGGTACTGTTGATAGTGCGAAATATTGTGACATCCTAAATGGTTTTCTTCTTGAAACGGCTCATGTTTTATATCCAGAGGGGTGGCGTTTTCAGCAAGATAATGCAAGATGCCATACTTCTGCTTATACTCAAGCTTGGAACACGAATTGGTAACAATTCCGTGGCCAGAAGCATCTCCAGATTTTAGCCCCATTGAAAACATATGGGGACTAATGAATATTGAAGTGAAACGAGCAGCGCCACGAGATAAAGAAGGTTTGATTCGGTCAGTTTATAACATTTATAAAACCAGCGGAAATATAAATATATTAATTTATATAGTTTTTACAACCCCTTTTTAAGTAAATCCAAATATTTTTGTCAGTTCTTTATAGAAATTCATATCAAATAAAATTTCTAACCCGCCCCTGAACTGTTTCACAATATTAAATACGCCGTTACATTCTAAGAAGAAATGCGTGTTTTGGAAATCGAGGTAATTTGCCATGCGTTCTTCTTGTAGCGAAAATTGCGTTTTTGTCATTAGAATATTCTAGTGTGACAGAATCAGAAA
Organism: Diabrotica virgifera virgifera; assembly: GCF_917563875.1. Taxonomy (NCBI): domain Eukaryota; kingdom Metazoa; phylum Arthropoda; class Insecta; order Coleoptera; family Chrysomelidae; genus Diabrotica; species Diabrotica virgifera. The sequence continues at coordinate 115,900,840 of NC_065451.1, read as the reverse complement.
GCAGTCATTGGCCTGTTCAACTGTCGCGTAAAAATCGTTAGTCGTGATTGGTACGACGAACGAAAATACGAAGTTAGTACGACATCGGTAGGAATATTTAGAAAGAATCGCAAAGAAATGGAGTCTCAAAATAGTTTTGACCGATAAACATGTCAAAAAGTTAGATTCTAACCGCCAATTTTTGTTCCACAAAAGAATTTCCAAGTTAAATTTGGGATCTATTAAAGTTCTTTTGGTGAAGATATTTAATGGTTTGATCATTTGATAGTGTAGCAGTTCGGTTGATTAGTGAATTATTGGATTATACGCTTTTGTAAACTTATGGTATGGCGTATCTAGTCCTTTGTGACGCCGGTGAGCTGTTACGAAACCTTTATAGCTGGTTATAATAATATTGGTTATGGTTACATGGTAATGGATTAAACCTAAGTTTCCTGGATTAGAAAACTAGAGGTAAATTAGCATTTTCCTGTTTGTTATGGTATAATACCTACATATCCACCATAGCAGTGGAAATTTCCAGTCATCCGTCGAGTGACGTATGGTGACGTATGAGTGACATGTCAAAACTTTCCTATGGTGAAGTAATGTTGTAACAGATGAATATTTTCAAAGTTTAAGGTATAGTGACTATTTTAATTATAAAATTTGGATTCAAGGATTAAAGTAATTTTTTGGATGAATATAATTTTTTTTTTAATTTAAAATATAAAAATATAACAAGTAAACTTTTGATTGGATCAGAAAGATATTTGCTTCCATCATTATAAAAATGATTGTTAAATCAAAATTGTGATTTAACCATATAAAAATTAATTGAGACATAAATATTTTTGGAATGATATTTGACAAGTGACGTAACTGACAGTTGTTATTTTCAAGTTTCAGTAAAAATAAACATTTTTCCCTTTTAATAATATAACTGCTATATTATGTCTTAAGTGTGTCAGATATCAAGTCAATAAAACATTAAATTTGCTTATTTTTTGGTGCACCATATCTATTTTATAGAAAGTAGATATATTTTAGTCACAGGTAATTAAATATCACCAATGTAACCTATAAAATCTAATGTTTGTTTTGTTGTTTGACAGGAGAAAGTTTTCAATAAATATGTAACTATATTTGTCCTGTTTATTTATAACTACCTATTAGCAAAATTTTAACCACACATTTAAAAGTATTTTAGAGTATATTTATAAAAATATTGGATTATATAAAAGAAACTCTTGGTAAGGCGCCCTCAAACAAAATATATCCAGGATCATTTCTATGTAAACACCCTAGGATATCTGTGTAAGTACTCTTATTTAATTTGATGATAGTAGTTCATATTCCCTAGTTCCTTAAACGAACCTATGACCTGCCACCGCACAACCCATGAGCTGCCATAGCAAGTAGCTTTTAGAAATATCCCCTAATTTTTCTCCAGACCCCTTTTTATTTAAGAAGTAGTATTCATCCTACTTAAACTCTTCTTCCTCCCTATTTCTAATTGTTACAAATGGCGCCCAAAGTGTCGAGCTACAAATAGCACCCAACGTATCAAGCTACAAATATGTCTCTTTTCACCCCCAGTCCTATCATTAAGTTGTTCCCAAACAGTTTACTTTTTTTAGCTAGTCCCAACTGTTTCTCAACTTAAATTATTGTTTTGCCCCAGATTTGAGACTGATTATACTATCACATCAGTATCCTAACGTAGTTTAGCCCAAAAACTCTGAAGTTTATGTCGGTAGCCTAGAAAGAGCCCCTACATTTTTTTAAAGTTACGAAGTGGTATAAATTTTTTAATAGGTGTAAATATGTACTCATTGTAGTGTATCAACATTATTTTTATGTAAGTATTTATGGTAGATGTTGATACAGTACCCATGGTGAAAGCATTATTTAAATTTTTTTAAATATTGATGAGTATAATATAGACAGGTAGTCTATACAGGGTGTTTCATTGGGAAAGTAACATAGGTTAACTACAGAAAGAGGACACTTAGGCGGTCTCAAAAATACCATACTTAGTGGGTCTTACTCCATTAATAACAAAGATACTGAGCGTTTTATCTATTTTGCCATTTTCTTAATTGGTTCATAACTTTTTAACCACACTGTATATTTATTTTATATTTGGCACGCAAATATCGTTTAAGGTGTACAATAAATTAATTTATTTACAATTGTAAAAAATCCAGGTCCGGATTAAAAAAAAATTGGAAAAATATTCGAAACCAAAAACAATACCCTGTACATTAATTTTTTTAAAATGGATTTTTCAGTTGAAAAGAGGATGAAAAACTAAATTTAGTGGTATACTTTGAATTTTTGGCAAAATGATTTTTCTGGTCAAATTTTGAATTTAAATTGTGAAATTATGTGAATTTCGACAGCTCTAAGTATAAAAAAAATTGAAATACAGCTTACAACTTGTCAACCGCACTGTATATTCATTTTATATTTAACACGCGAATACTCTTTTAGGTGTCCAATCAATTAATTTATTTACAAATAAAAAAATCCAGGTCCGGATTAAAAAATATTGTATAAACGTTCCGACCACAAAAAAACACCCTGTATATTAAATTTTTTTAAAATGGATTTCGCATTTGAAAAGATGATGAAAAACTAAATTTAATGGTATACTTTGAATTTTCGGCAAAATAATTTTTCTGGTAAAATTTTGAATTTGAATTCTGAAATTATGTGAATTGCGAAGCTCAAAGTAAAAAAAATAAAATATTGTAGCAAACTGAGCCGGCCCTGTCTTTCCACACCACGGCATGATCGACTGGTGTCGATTGTACTCGACCCCACTACCACATGGACTCGAGGTGGTGGTAGGTACTCGGAGAGAGGCCAGGGCATTTTCGGTCATTCGACAATTCAATACTCGAATCCAAGACGTTGAAAAGTGAAGACGTGTAATAAAGACTTTAACTCTCAGCGTTTCTTTAAATTTCGATAACTTAATGTTTTTTTTGTATTAAGATTTTAGACTCAATAAAGTTTTAATCATAACATTTACAACTGGCGTCCAACGTAAAGCCTTTTTAAAATTAATATCGTCGTGTTAAGAAATAAGAATTGCAACGATTCCGCTTAACATTGAACACGTGCAGATTTACGGCAGAACATTCGCAAAGCAGGCTTTGTTTAGTTCACTTATCCGCATTGAAAAAATCCAATTGAAGACACCCGACAAAACATTCGCTTTATGGAGCTTTGTTTAGTAGTTGTTTTCATAGGAAATAATTAGCAAATTCTAAAATAAAGGTAATTGAAGACACCCGACAAAACATTCGCTATCTACGGCTTTGTTTAGTAGTTGTTTTCAATAATAATAACAAATAATATTCAAACTTGTAACTGAATAGTAAATTCAATTGAAGACACCCGACAAACATTCGCCTTTGTGGCTTTGTTAGTAGCTGTTTTTGGAAATTTTGAAATAATTTAATAAACGTGTTGAAGGCGACCAACAGAACATTCGCACTTGTGGCTTTGTTTAGTAGCGTTTTCAATACAAAAACGAACATTTCTACATATTACCTATTAACAAATATTTTAAACGTGTTGAAGACATCAGACGAAACATTCGCCTTTCGTGGCTTTGTTTAGTAGCTGTTCTCAACACACATTATATTATATTCACATTTTACTTTGGCTTGCAGATCGTGCAATAAAACATTCGCTAGCTTTTCATTGACACAGTTCTGTACGTTTCAAACAAGCGTCGACAAGAATTCGCTTTGCGACGATTTGTATAATTGTGATAACCCGTAAGCGACGACTACACCAAACGTGGCCGATCCAAATCAAAACGCGACACTTAGAAGAAGTCCAAGATTTGCTGAAAATATGACTACTATAACTATGTCTGCAGATCAATTTAATGAATTACTTAGAACAGTCGCAGCCAGTCCAGGCACCAACAATTCCAGCGGTAGTTTTAGTAAATGCACCGCACGTTTTAGCGGTAAACGATGTCATAATACAGTTGAAACATTCATAACAACGGTGTCAATTTATAAAGAAATTTAAAAGATTTCAGAAGCAGACGCACTGAAAGGGTTACCTTTACTGCTTACTGACAATGCAGCTGTATGGTGGCAAGGCGTCCAGAACGAAGCCAAAACCTGGAACGACGCTACCCAATTACTTAGAACAGCATTCTCACCATCTAAACCTGCACACCAAGTTTATGTTGATATATTTAACAATAAGCAACAATCCAACGAAACCATTGATGAATTCGTTACGCAGAAGAGGGCGTTACTCGCTCAACTGCCCCTCAACAGACACGACGAACAGACCCAATTGGACTTAATATATGGATTGCTGAGTCTCCACATACGGAAAGAAGTACCCCGAAATAAAATAACCACGTTCAGTGAGCTTTTAGATAAAGGCCGACAATGTGAGGAGATTCGCAAAGAAGCTATCCCAGATAAAGGAATAGACGAGAAACAAGGCATTTCAACAAAACGCAAGCCGGCACGATGTGGATTTTGCCACTTCAAAGGCCACACAACTGATGTGTGTAGAAAGCAGCAGACTAAAGAAAATGAAAAGCATCCCGGTACCGACAAAGCACCTGATACGCAGAATTCAATGAAAGAATTGCCCCAAACCAATAATGGTATCATATGCTATGGATGTGGCAAGGCCGGTTACTACAGAAGCAATTGTCCAGTATGTACAGCTTCGCGACCTAACGTAAACACCCAAGCTGTGAATTTTTACTCCTTCAATACACTACAAAGCTTAAGCACTCAAGTACCGACAATACCAATAACAGTACAAGGCATCCGAGGCATTGCGCATATAGACACTGCAGCCAGGACTAGCGTCGCTGGTAGATCTCTCTATGAGTGCTTGAAGAAGACACCATCTGTTATTTTCAAGAAATCGGAAGCTACGGTAACCCTAGCCGATGGTTCTAACCAAATGCAAGAGCTGCTTAGCACCACAGTTGAAATAGATATTGAAACCAGAACTTTTCAAATAAACTTTATAGTTCTACCGAACGCTTCAGATAATCGAACACTTCTGGAAATCGATTTTCTCGAGAAGGCGGCGATGACCCTACACATACCACAAAGGTGCTGGTCTTTTGCTGATAAACCAGACCAATTTTTTGAGTTTTTGGAAACGACGGATCATACTCCGAATGACAGACAACAAGCACCCTCAAAGAAAACTGTATATGCTACAGGGGTTAGGCAAGTAAGGTCACCGTTTCTCGACATTTTTACATCGCCATTACCGGAAGAGCAAAGTTATAATCTATGCGAGCTAGAACTACCAAATGTACCAACACAGATACCATTAAAAGAAGTATTTCAACACAATGGCTTATATTCGCCAGATGCTATTGATGAAATATTCAAAGACTCGATACCTTCCCTATATAGTAGTCCACCTCGTGATCCTCGAAAAAGAAGAAGGTTCGAAATATTTGGCATAGACGTTGTATTGAATACGGAAGAAGCCTCCGGGCTGACCGAAGGACATTTTCAATACCACGCTGCTACGGTTCCAAGACATCTTCGCTGAAGAAGGTCCGCCAACGTGCTATGCTCAGCACCGGATCAACACAGCAGATCATGCTCCAATAGCCAGTGCCCCTTACAGGCTGAATTCATCCCGCCAAGCGATCCTTCGCGACAAATTAGATGACATGCTAGCAAAAGGCATTATTGAAGAGAGTGACACCCCTTGGGTATCTCCAGTGGTCTTGGTTCCCAAAAAGAACAACGATCTTAATGTGTAGACTACAGACGCCTGAACAGTATTACGATCCCGGATCACTACCCGTTACCTAGAGTCGACGATCTATTACACGCCGCAAAAGGTTGCCCATATATGTCAAGCCTTGACCTTCAGTCAGGATATTGGCAGATCGAGATCCACGAAGAAGATAGAAACAAAACAGGATCCATAACTCCATTTGGAGTCTACCGCTTTAACCGAATGGCATTTGGTCTTTGCAATGCCCCTTCAACGTTCCAACGACTGATAGACCGTTTTACAGCCAGTCTGCACACAGTGTCACTACTAACATATTTAGACGATTTAATAATAAGATCTGTTAGCTTCAAGCAGCATATCTGCGACCTAGAATTGGTCTTTGAACGTCTTAGACCAGGGGTTCTCAATCTGTGGTACATGTACCACTGGTGGTACATTTCATTAGGTGCGGTGGTACACAAAACGCAAAACCACAGCCAAAATTCGGCATGATTGTAGTTAATTAGATTATCTATCTCCATAGATACTTCAGTTAGGTGGTACCAAAAATAATTATAAGAATTTTGGTGGTACATTGCTCAAAAACATTGAAAACCACTGTCTTAGACAATATAGACTTAGAGTAAACCGATTAAAATGCAACTTTAGTTGCGCTACTATCCCATACCTGGGACATATAATAACAAGAGATGGAATCAATATGGATCCAAGTAAAACGGAGGCGATCGTGTCGTTACCGGCACCAAAAACCGTTAAACAACTTCTTTCGTTTCAACAAACATGCTCGTGGTGTAGGAGATTCATACCGAACTTCGCTCATATAGCCCGACCATTAACCAATCTCACCAAAAAGAAATCCATCTGGAAGTGGGGTGAGCAAGAAGGGAGAGCCTTCGATAGTCTTAAGATGTGCCTGTCCACGTCACCTATTCTGAGACAAGCTGATGATGCTATCCCTTTTATAATTAAAACAGATGCTAGTGCCTACGCAATTGGAGCAGTTTTGGTCCAGGGGGAGAAGGAGGAAGAACATCCCATAGAATATGCAAGTCGCTTACTCACCAGTGCGGAAAGGAACTACTCGACGACGGAGCGAGAAGCCCTCGCTATCGTGTGGGCTGTAGCCAGGTTTAGGGGATATATAGAAGGCGCAGAAACCATTCTCATAACCGATCACCAGCCGCTTAGATGGTTAATGACACTAAAGACTCCCAGCGGTCGATTAGCAACATGGAGCCTGCAGCTACAATCCTACAATCTAAAGATTCAGTACTCGCCTGGTAGAACTAATACTGTTGCCGACTTTCTATCTAGACCGCCATGTTCACAGCACATTGAAAACTGTAGCGTATGCAGCGTGCAGATCGACTTACCCGTAAGAAGCGAAAAAGAGATCCGCGAGGAGCAATTGGCAGACGCCGAATTGAAAATCATAGTGAATGCATTAGAAAACATAGAGGATTTGGAGGCACACCAAAAATGGTTCAATCGAGGATACCTGTTGCATAGAGGCGTACTCTATCGATACAGTGAAGAACAGGAAGACGACGACGCCAGATTGGTAGTTCCCGAATCCCAGTAGAATAATATTTTACAAGCATACCATGACGATCCGACAGCAGGACATTATGGTGTTGAGAAGACCTTCCATAGAATCTCAAGACGGTGCTACTGGCCGAAAATGAGGCAGTGTATTATGTAACAAAAATAAGGAAACTTCTGTTGGAGTGACAGTAAAAAGAAAGATATACTCCAACAGAAGTAAGGAAAAAATTATAAGAAAAGACTAGGTATAAAAATGAAGAGAGAGAATGTGGGATGTGTAAAGAAAAGGGTGAAGTGGCTTCTACGTTGAGAAGCCGCAATAGGAAAAAATACTACTTTGCAGTAGTACTGAAGAAAGGGGGATTAGAAGGGATAGAAGTAGAAGTGGGAAGAGACAGAGGCAAACTGAATAGAGTTGGCTAGCAAGAGATGCAAGAAAACCACTTGACACTCAAGGATGGATACGGCTCGTTTGCATGCCTGTCGAAGAACAGTAGCTCTATATAGATAGTAATGATGACTAAAAGATAAAATAATAAAATAAGAATAATGTACTGAAACTGAATGAAGATGGATAATTGCTAAAGACGAACAAAATAAATAAATCTAACAAATCATGGGCGCCATGAAAATGATCTTCGATCATTTTCCCAGGTATATTATACTGATGTCAAGTATTAAATATATTAACTCTGTAATAATGAACATAAAGGAATAATAAAATTCATGATATACAAAATAAATAAACATTTATTAAAATTAACTACCAGATTGTTAACAATCTCTGAGTTAAGCAAGTTCATATTATGCTGTGACTCTAACATGACAAAAGTTATACAGAGGTTATCTCTAAGATATAACAACAATAATGTTATCTGTTACAAAATTACAGGTATAAGTACCTCTCACTAACATATAGGGTACAAAATTACATAAGTCTTCTACCAAATGGTTATAGTACGCCTGCTACGTACAACTAAATGAAACTGACAAAGATGAAAATACTACAAATAAATAGGCCCAAGCCTCACTAAGGGAAAATACAATAATGAATAAATAAAGTTAAATATACAATTGACTAAAGTAGAAATGAAGTTGAGATAAATACCGACGATGACCTAAATTAACCGAACAAACGGAAGAAAGCAAATAACAGTAAAATATTTAGGAAACAAGCTAGTAATATTAAAAAATAAATTTACCCGAATTACATAAACCAATATCAAAGCAATAATAAAGTATTAAAAACCTAATTTTCTCTAGGCTTATTCCTGTGCACAAGAAGTTACCGTAGATACAAAGTTTGGGAACCAAATAATCTAATATACAAAATGTCAAAAAAACCAGAGGTAACCTAAATCTGGAAAAAAAACAGTGTATTTAACAGATAGTCTGAAATATAAAAAAAACCAATAGTTACTACAACACCTCACTAAATGTTCCCAAACGAGGTTGCGGTTGCATCCTAGAAAATGATGCACCAGGATGGTGCGACCCCATGACTCCTGTAGGCCCAGGTGCCAAGACGAAAATTGAGCTGGAACGCTCCCATAGCTTGTTCCCAAAAAGACGTATTCCCTGGCGACTTATGGTTGGAGATTGGCCTCACGGTGTTTCGAGGTGTTTTAAGTTCTCACATGGGTGGCTACAAAAAACATAACTCCCGTTTATTTCAATTTCCCAAGTATACAATAAATCAAAGAAAAGGAAGAAAAACTAGGAAAGTGTTTTTTTTTAATAGATAGTAATAAAAAAACACACAAAAAGAGACCTCTTAATTACTGAAGTACTTGACCTTGACAAAGTTTATGTGAGTTCTCATTACAGACATGTGGATTTGGAATAAATATGATTTCTTTAAAGTAATTATTATAGGGTACTTATAAATGATATTAGAAGTTACTTTAGTATAACCAAAAAAATTAAAACTATTAGAATTTTCTCTGGATGAATATTATCTATAGATATGGGACTAATTAAAAGATATTACTTATAGATAATAGAATAATTAAAAGAACAATTCACTGATTAAATTTACACATCGCACACATCAGAAAGAATATATATTTTGTCACCTGGAACAAGAGTGACAACAGGTGGTTATAAAAACTATTTATAAAAAACAGATATTGCTATTTACCGTGTGATACGATGATGTTGTGCAGAAATCCCATTGGATTAATTACTTATTCCTTCCACAAATAAGTTTTTGGTGATCCAAACTCCAAAATTCACATATTGGAGGTCTAACCTCTAAATTTGACCTACTATTTGCACACGCCACCCATCCATGCTCGTTGAATCTCCAACCACAAGTCCCACGTGCCACGGAACTTCTCCCTCACCTTCCAAGAGGAGCATCTCAAACGACCACAGAACATGAATTAAATGTCAGGGAACGATTCTACAATTGTTCCGCAGACGTCGACGTGTGACGTCACATAAGTGGTCCTTTACGAGAAAGTTACAGAAATTAATTGGGAGGTCAAGAGAAAATAATTATAAAAAATAATTAAAGAGCTAAATTTTGTAACGTGACCGTTACAATCCCCTTCTACTCGGGAAAAAAATTTTATCCATAAAATTTTTTTTTCTAAACTTCAAAATATTAACAACTAAATTTACAATAGTCTAACAATCCACGTTGATTCGCAAGATTACCACTAAATATAAACTAATGATCAAGGAAAAATAAATAAATTACTCAAATTCATACTAAAATGTTACTATGTTACTCTCTGCTACCAAATATTAATATATTGCTTAAAAGTCAAAACAGAACTAAATATTGCACTAAAGTTCATCATAATGCTAAGTGTCGAACTGGGCACCAAATCCAAAATTGAACTATCCATGGACATCAGATTTATAAAGGGTATATCCAAGGACGGAACAACCAGGAAAAGGTGTGAGCCAATTCGAACCATCACAAGTAAATATACCAAAGTGAAATTAAAAAAAAATCAGTAACTAAAATAAGTAAAGAATTGAACACTTTATCCAAAACTGAACTAACAATGGACACCAGATTCATAATAGTATATCCAGAGAAGAACAATCAGGAAGATTTATGGAACAATTCTCACTAATGCCAAATAATACCAATGCTGAACATACCAAAGGAATCCAAAACTCAATAACCAAAATAAATGTGGAATCGGACACTTAATCCAAAGTCGAACTATCAGTGGACACCAGATTCATAAAAGGCATATCCAAAGAAGAACAACCAGGCAAATTTATGGACCAATTCACACCAATACTAAACCACATAAACAGATCAGGTCTACGTACACCCACATACGGTAATACGAACCTATCCAACCAAATACACAAAATAAATGAAGAATCGGACGCTTATCCAGAATCGGACTATCAATGGACACCAGATTTATATAGGAGTATATCCAAAGAAGAACGATCAGGCAAATTTATGGACCAATTCTTACTAATACTAAATAAACTAAATTATTGGATCCAATGGTAACTAATACTGAACAAATAAATAAATTAGGTCTACATACACCCTCATCCGGTAATATGGACCTATCCAAACTAAGTAATCAAAATAAGTCAGAATAAATATTGCTAACAGACTAAGTAACAGAGATGTAACCTAACTAAATCAAAAGTAAGATAAATACCTAAAGTGTATTGACTAAAATATTCTAGAAACTACATAAACTTAATTCGTGCTGGTATTCACGAACTATAGCATGTTGCTACAACAGATGTATGAGAATAACCAGACTCAGATAAGGTACTAATATAAGAATAAGTAAGAAAGAAAACAGAATGAATGGTGAACTTACAAGGTCTATGGCACTATGATAAATAATAGGAAGAAAAAAAAATATGATAAGTGATAGGGAAAAAAAATTTGACGAGAACGAGCAAAATTTTAAATAAAACTGCAAATTCATGCGTTCTCACATACGTGGAATTATTCAGGAAATATACCAAAATCTGAATAGCAACTAATGCCTAAGGAAAGAAGTGGGAATATACTCTGATGAACAACTCATTTGTCTAAACACTCCAAATACTGACTTAACAAACCTACTGCGTATAGGGATAGTCAACAACAAACATACTATGAAGTACGAGACGTAATATCAACTAAACACTTCCCTATCAAAGGGTAAAAATGTAACTGGAATAATTGGACTAACACTAGAACGGTTAGGACCTGTTGCAGACATTTCCTGACCAGAAATATTATGATAAATAAACATCTGCATACTCAGCCATGAAAGACATAGATTACGAAATTTAATCGAACAGCACTGGCCAGTTACCGAACAACAACTTCGAACCCACGCATTCACAAATCAGAGTATCAACAGACTAATTCATAAGTAGAAATATGGAAGACTCAAGAATTCACATATACATCAACATTCCAAACTAATTCCAGAATCATACTGTGTAGGAACTAAGGATCTGAATTATTATAAAGCATTTAAGATATTGGAGACAAATGTCAATAGAGTAACCCAATAACAAATTAAAAAATACACCATCTTTCCAAAATGGCAAATACAATAACAAGATATAAAAATAATAAAAATTGGTAAGTAATCAAATATTCAAAATAATATAACACATAACCTGAGATATGGTAGTGTAACATAGTTCCATCATAATATACATATTAACCAAGAGTAGGTACTTGTATGAGTTCACCTATCCAAATATATAAATATATAATACTCAACAACCCTTCTAACTTAGGGGTTAGGTGTGCAAAAACTAGACAAAAATACAAGTGAAGTTTTTATTAATTGGATAATCCTACTGACAGGATTAGCAATTAATAATATTGACTCATAATAATAATTAAAATGCACCATACCTAATACCAAAAAAAATAAACTCATACATAAAGTACTACATAATAATTAAATTAATAAGTAATAAATAAAAGTCATCAAAACTAAGCCAAAGATGAAATCAAGCAATGTATGTGGGTACCTGCATTATCAGATGATAAAAAAAATATTGGACTAAAATTTATAACCATACTAAAGATTGAGCTAATAAGGTAAAGACAAACAGAAGAAGAGATTAGCTTGAACAACTCTGTTTCAAGGTAATCTTCTTCTGAAGATTGTTCTACAACTTAATAGAAAAATAGTATCAATGTTTCCTAACTAATAAAGAATTTATATTTGAATCTCAACCTAAAGTATCTGATTTATAAAAGCATTAAGTACATTATGGTACCCACACTGATATAATATTATTGTCAAAATTAACAAAACTAGAAGCTGAGATGGATAATGGAACTACTTTACCATACAATAATTATAATTGTTATGTTTAACACTACCAATTAAAGAACATAAATTATGGATGAACATCTGTAATCATCCGAACCATGCGAATTCAACGTATCATGTATAGAAGTTATTTTCTGGACTGATATTGCTTTGTGGTGTGTGCCTGTCTTACCAAACAACCCAAATATCAAAAATACCAAATATAAAATATAATCTAAAGTTTGTAAGACAAAGATACATATGAAGAAAATATTAGCGACACACCAACAAATCAAAATGCCAGCAAAATATATAAATAATCAAATCAATAAAGTAAATAAAATACCTAAATACTGAAAATAACTTCTAGTTAGGTGTAAAATATAACCACACTAGAAAAAAAATATGCATATATTCAACAATTAATTGTACGCGCAAACGTACTACCATTGGTAGAAGGACTAAAAATCCATAATAATAGAACATAATGTCAGTCATGTATACTCATTCTAAATACACAAATAAGTTTCCAATAAAAATACAAAATTCAAACTAAAATATGAGCTGTACCACTAAAACTAAAAATGAGGTATCGAAAATAAACTAATCAAAACCAAAAGCAGTATAAGTCTACCTGTTTAGTATTAATAAAAATAAAAAGACCAAAAATAAATCAGAAATAACATGTATACAAAGATATCAAGAAGGTAATAATACAGAAAATTCCAATAAAAGGAAAGTGAACTAAAAGAACTACTGTCTTAGAACCATAAAACGGTTGGCCCCACGTTGGGCGCCAGTGTAACAAAAATAAGGAAACTTCTGTTGGAGTGAAAGTAAAAAGAAAGATATACTCCAACAGAAGTAAGGAAAAAATTATAAGAAAAGACTAGGTATAAAAATGAAGAGAGAGAATGTGGGATGTGTAAAGAAAAGGGTGAAGTGGCTTCTACGTTGAGAAGCCGCAATAGGAAAAAATACTACTTTGCAGTAGTACTGAAGAAAGGGGGATTAGAAGGGATATAAGTAGAAGTGGGAAGAGACAGAGGCAAACTGAATAGAGTTGGCTAGCAAGAGATGCAAGAAAACCACTTGACACTCAAGGATGGATACGGCTCGTTTGCATGCCTGTCGAAGAACAGTAGCTCTATATAGATAGTAATGATGACTAAAAGATGAAATAATAAAATAAGAATAATGTACTGAAACTGAATGAAGATGGATAATTGCTAAAGACGAACAAAATAAATAAATCTAACAAATCATGGGCGCCATGAAAATGATCTTCGATCATTTTCCCAGGTATATTATACTGATGTCAAGTATTAAATATATTAACTCTGTAATAATGAACATAAAGGAATAATAAAATTCATGATATACAAAATAAATAAACATTTATTAAAATTAACTACCAGATTGTTAACAATCTCTGAGTTAAGCAAGTTCATATTATGCTGTGACTCTAACATGACAAAAGTTATACAGAGGTTATCTCTAAGATAACAACAATAATGTTATCTGTTACAAAATTACAGGCATAAGTACCTCTCACTAACATATAGGGTACAAAATTACATAAGTCTTCTACCAAATGGTTATAGTACGCCTGCTACGTACAACTAAATGAAACTGACAAAGATGAAAATACTACAAATAAATAGGCCCAAGCCTCACTAAGGGAAAATACAATAATGAATAAATAAAGTTAAATATACAATTGACTAAAGTAGAAATGAAGTTGAGATAAATACCGACGATGACCTAAATTAACCGAACAAACGGAAGAAAGCAAATAACAGTAAAATATTTAGGAAACAAGCTAGTAATATTAAAAAATAAATTTACCCGAATTACATAAACCAATATCAAAGCAATAATAAAGTATTAAAAACCTAATTTTCTCTAGGCTTATTCCTGTGCACAAGAAGTTACCGTAGATACAAAGTTTGGGAACCAAATAATCTAATATACAAATATGTCAAAAAAAACCAGAGGTAACCTAAATCTGAAAAAAAAACAGTGTATTTAACAGATAGTCTGAAATATAAAAAAAAACAATAGTTACTACAACACCTCACTAAATGTTCCCAAACGAGGTTGCGGTTGCATCCTAGAAAATGATGCACCAGGATGGTGCGACCCCATGACTCCTGTAGGCCCAGGTGCCAAGACGAAAATTGAGCTGGAACGCTCCCATAGCTTGTTCCCAAAAAGACGTATTCCCTGGCGACTTATGGTTGGAGATTGGCCTCACGGTGTTTCGAGGTGTTTTAAGTTCTCACATGGGTGGCTACAAAAAACATAACTCCCGTTTATTTCAATTTCCCAAGTATACAATAAATCAAAGAAAAGGAAGAAAAACTAGGAAAGTGTTTTTTTTTAATAGATAGTAATAAAAAAACACACAAAAAGAGACCTCTTAATTACTGAAGTACTTGACCTTGACAAAGTTTATGTGAGTTCTCATTACAGACATGTGGATTTGGAATAAATATGATTTCTTTAAAGTAATTATTATAGGGTACTTATAAATGATATTAGAAGTTACTTTAGTATAACCAAAAAAATTAAAACTATTAGAATTTTCTCTGGATGAATATTATCTATAGATATGGGACTAATTAAAAGATATTACTTATAGATAATAGAATAATTAAAAGAACAATTCACTGATTAAATTTACACATCGCACACATCAGAAAGAATATATATTTTGTCACCTGGAACAAGAGTGACAACAGGTGGTTATAAAAACTATTTATAAAAAACAGATATTGCTATTTACCGTGTGATACGATGATGTTGTGCAGAAATCCCATTGGATTAATTACTTATTCCTTCCACAAATAAGTTTTTGGTGATCCAAACTCCAAAATTCACATATTGGAGGTCTAACCTCTAAATTTGACCTACTATTTGCACACGCCACCCATCCATGCTCGTTGAATCTCCAACCACAAGTCCCACGTGCCACGGAACTTCTCCCTCACCTTCCAAGAGGAGCATCTCAAACGACCACAGAACATGAATTAAATGTCACGGAACGATTCTACAATTGTTCCGCAGACGTCGACGTGTGACGTCACATAAGTGGTCCTTTACGAGAAAGTTACAGAAATTAATTGGGAGGTCAAGAGAAAATAATTATAAAAAATAATTAAAGAGCTAAATTTTGTAACGTGACCGTTACAATTACCAAACATGTTGCCCACTGCCTAGACTGTCAAAGATATAAATTAGCCAACAGGAAACCCCCTGGATTAATGCAAACATCCACAACTAACCAGAGATTTGAAGTACTAGCCATCGACTTATTCGGACCTCTGCCCACATCCAAAAGAGGCAAACGGTGGATTTTTATTGTAGAAGACACGGCAAGTCGCTGGGTGGAACTATTCTCGTTGACCGACGCAACCGCTGAAGCTTGTGCACAAGTCCTTTTGGAGGATATATTCCTGCGTTATGGTCTACCCCGCAGAATTTTAAGCGACAATGGGGTACAGTTCGTTTCGGCCGTAGTTCAGCAGCTTACATTTTGTTTGGGAATCAAACAGTCCTTTATTCCCATGTATCACGCCGAAGCTAATCCCGTTGAAAGAAAGAACCGAGACTTAAAGGTTCAACTTGGAATATTGGTTGGAAGAGAACACACAACATGGTGTGAACACATACCCGCCATACGTTTTGCCTTAAATACAGCAAACTGCCAGAGCACAGGCTATACTGCCGCCTACCTAACTTTCGGACGCGAGCTCCGAACTGTGCAAGAAGTAACTAATGATTTAAGTGTCATAGTACAAAACGAAAACTTCGTTGCAGAGATTACCCCCAGGTTGCAGCAATTAGCAACCTCACTTAAGCTTGCACAGAGTATTACTGAAGAGCGTCAAGATCGTAATCAAGCATATGAAAATGCGAAACGACGGCCTGACCCAAAGTATAAACACGGTGATAAGGTGTTACTACGCTGCCACTTCCTCAGCAATACGCAGCAGGGGTATTCTGCTAAACTTGCCCCTAGAAGGGACGGACCGTATGAAATCTTAAAGCAGCATGGGCCTACAAGTTATACAATCGTAGACCCCAGGGACAAGAGCACCCCACTAGGTGTATACCACTCTAGCGCCCTTACTCCATTTCAGGAGGGCGACACTATTACGGCTGAGCCCGTAAGGACACTACGTAAGCGAGGACGGCCCAAGAAACAGGGACCAGCTACCCATACTCCTACAGAGTCTTCTCGAGCTACTCCAACTACTGGCGACTCGTCGAGACGCCTTCCTCGCCAGAGGGGGAGACTATAGCAAACTGAGCCGGCCCTGTCTTTCCACACCACGGCATGATCGACTGGTGTCGATTGTACCCGACCCCACTACCACATGGACTCGAGGTGGTGGTAGGTACTCGGAGAGAGGCCAGGGCATTTTCGGTCATTCGACAATTCAACACTCGAATCCAAGACGTTGAAAAGTGAAGACGTGTAATAAAGACTTTAACTCTCAGCGTTTCTTTAAATTTCGATAACTTAATGTTTTTTTTGTATTAAGATTTTAGACTCAATAAAGTTTTAATCATAACATTTACAATATGATTTATCTTTAATTAATACTATTATTTAATCTAAATTGGTAAAATATTAACATTTTGACACATAACAATAATTTTTGAAGGTGGTAATTTTGAATAAGTACTTTAGTTTTGAATAGTTATTCTGCACATTTTCTCTGTTTTGTTATCATTTTTAGATACTTTGTTGATTAAAGTAATGTATTCTTTATTGACTCTTTATTATTTATTCATTATTTAAAGATGAATATTCGCCATAAACTATTTGTCACAGATAATAAAAAAACACTGACATGTTTTAACATTTTACCAATTTAGATTAAATAATGGCATTAATTAAAATTAAGTCGCATTTTAATTTTTTCTACTTAGAGCTCTCGCAATTGACATAATTTCAGAATTCAAATTCAAAATTTTATCAGAAAAATCATTTTGCCGAAAATTCAAAGTATACCACTAAATTTAGTTTTTCATCCTTTTTTCAAATGCAAAATCCATTTTAAAAAAAGTTAATATACAGGGTGTTTTTTGTGGTCGGAGCATTTTTACAATATTTTTTAATCCAGACCTGGATTTTTTATAATTGTATATAAAATAATTTATTGGACACCTAAAAGAATATTCGCGTGTTAAATATAAAATAAATATACAGTGCGCTTAACAAGTTGTAAGTTGTATTTAATTTTTTTTCTACTTAGAGCTCTCGCAATTCACATAATTTCAGAATTCAAATTCAAAATTTGACCAGAAAAATCATTTTGCCGAAAATTCAAAGTATACGACTAAATTTAGTTTTTCATCCTCTTTTCAAATAAAAAATCCAATTTAAAAAAATTTAATGTACAGGGTGTTGTTTTTGGGTCGGAACATTTTTCTAATATTTTTTAATCCGGGCCTGGATTTTTTACTTTTGTAAATAAATTAATTTATTGTACACCTTAAAGGATATTTGCGTGCCAAATATAAAATAAATATACGGAGTGGTTAAAAAGTTATGAACCAAATAAGAAAATGGCAAAATAGATAAAACACCCAGTATCTCTGTTATTAATGGAGTAAGACCCATTAACTATGGTATTTTTGAGACCGCCTAAGTGTCTCCTTTCTACAGTTAACGTATGTTACTTTCCCAATGAAACACCCTTATAAGTAGTGTTGAACATTTTAATATTGAAACTATTTAAAAAGTATAACATTATTGTTATATTTGTGCATTTATTCATAATTGATTGACAATTTTTTACAGAATAACTTGATTTTGTGATTTTTTGTTTGTCGTTTGAGTATATGTGTATAGTCTGGTAGTTTCCGTTTGAGCTTTTAGTCCCATTATTTTTTTTTCTCAACTAATCTAGCTTTGTCAGTGTCATAAGGATACCAAAGGTTAGTTGGAGCCTACATGTAAATTATTTGGAGCCTATCTGTGAATTAGTCGGAGCCTACCCGTAAAGTAAAGGAGTTAGTCAGTCCGATTAATATTTGTCTTTCCCTTCTTGTACCAGAATAGATCACAAGTGTAATACTCGTGATAGAGAAAGCGTGCTTAGTTGTCTAGGAACACTTCCATTAATTATCGGAACAAGAACCATTGTTGGTGTTTCCTGTGTAAGCTCATTCGAGAAGCAAGTTTCAATATTGTTTGTGTTTGAATATCCCTGTTGTGTCTAAAATTTTTGAGTCTGTTGTTCCCTGTTAGTACGTGAGTGTGAATTTTTGACAAATAGTTCATTGACACCTCTTTTATTTACTGAATGATTGTAGGCCAAGAGCAGAAGCTGTGACAAGGCTGGTGATTTGGGATCCGGTCGCGTTGGACAGGTGACGTTTGCTTTCGTTTGATAAATAGAAACGGTCCTTTGTTGAAAGTCATACTTTTTACTATTCCCTTTTGTCTTTCCCTTGTGTGTTACTTTCACCCCAATTTTAAAAAATGAAGTCTACCCAGGTAAATGATCTGAAAACAGAAGAGTTATCTTATGAACTGTTCATAAGAGGTTTTAAGGTAGAAAATAAAAACGTTGAGGAAAAACGTAAGTTATTGAGAGGTCAGTTAAGTAAAGAGACTACCTCATCTGCCATCGATTTTACTAAAAATGTAGTCGATCCTGATAAAGAGTTACCTGCAGTCCAGGTAATACTCAAAGATTTGCAAAATATTGCAAAAACGATGGATGTACAGTCAATAAAAGCTGACTTTGCTCGTTTCAAAACAAGGTCAACTCATCTGGATTTCAGATTAGAAAATTTCCCTGACAATGTAGGTGAAAAAGTTAAAGAAGTTATTGAAAACTATAAAATGGATTTATTGATGTTGACAGGATGTATGTCCATCCCATCGACTAGTGATACAACTTCAGTCCCTGTTGCCCCTATTATTCAGTTTCAGCCCCTATTATACAAGTTTCAACTCTTGTTAGAGTTTCTGATTTAAATATCAAATTTAATGGTGAGAGTAAAGCCCTTCCCACATTTTTAGAAAAAATAAGAGATTCTGCTAGGTCCAGAAATATTTCTCATTATGTCCTGTTTAGATCAGCTTTTGACTTATTTGACGGAAACGCTGCTATTTGGTATAGAAGTGTTAGAAATACAGTTAACAGTTGGAATGAGTTGGTAACCTTACTCAAAACTGCTTTCCTACCCCCAGATTATAATGATAATCTCTTCGACGATATTAAAAGTCGAAAACAAAAAAAGTCTGAGTCGATCACTATTTATTCCTCAATCATGGAGAATCTCTTTAGACGTTTGGAAGAGTACCCATCTGAAGCCCAACGAGTTAAAATCTTAAGAAAAAATATTTTAGTGGATTATATTCCACTAATAGCCCTTCAAGATTTTCCCACTGTAGAAATTTTAGTCTCTACTGTTAAACGTTTGGAGCAAAATGTTTTGCCTCTGCTTCAAACTACAAAATGTCTTGCTGGTATCTCATTAGAAGATACAGAGAAACCCCAAGAGAATCTTCAGGTACTTGATAAACAAGACAAGCCTGAAAACCCCAAAAGAGACAAACCAGAAAAGCAAGATCGTCCTTTTAAGAAATCCAATACCAATTCCAGACAGAGAAATGAGAGACCCAATCCTCCAGTAGATACTGATGAAAGACATCAATCTTCTTATCCACCAGAAAGACATCAGTCTTCTTATCCACCAGAAAGACATCAGTCTTCCTATCCACCAGAAAGACACCAGTCTTCTTTTTCTTATCCACCCCACAGAAATCAGTCTTCTTCTTCTTATCCACCCCACAGAAATCAGTCTTCTTCTTCTTATCCACCCCACAGAAATCAGTCTTCTTCTTCTTATCCACCCCACAGAAATCAGTCTTCTTCTTATCCATCCCCTTTGATGAAATCCCCTCCCTACCAAACACAAAGAAACCCTAGAAAAAATTTTTGTTGGATTTGTGGTGAGCCCAATCATGTTTCTCGTGATTGTAGATACAGAGAAATATTTTGTTCTCGTTGTGGACATAAAGGTGTGAGCACTTCCTCCTGTAAGTGTCAAAAAAACTAGGTAGTGTGCAGCCAGTCGGCAGTTGCACTCCAGTTAGAGTTAAGCCCGACAAACCTTCCCGAAGCATACTTAACCCTCTTTTTGAAAAAGATCGTGATAAACGTCCTCATATTAGTATTTCTGTCTTTTCTAAAATTTTTATCGCTCTTTTAGATAGTGGTTGCACTACATCCGTAGTAGGTGCCACTGGAATCAAATTTTTGGATTCTCAAGGAATTAATTATAATTCTACTCCCTGTAAACACGTCTGCTTAGCAGATGGTTCTCATAAATCCGTAGTTGGTAATATTGATCTTCCAATTGAGGCGGATGGTGTTTCCCAAGTGGTAAAATTTCTTGTAGTACCCTCCGTGCCCCATAGTTTTATTTTAGGAAGTAACTTTATGCATAAATTTTCGGTATTGTTGAATTTTAGAGATGGAACATGGGATTCTTCCCAAAAGGAAGAGAAAACAGAAACTTTGTATTCTGTAGACTCATTTTCTCCCACCGAAAAGAATTTAGTAAATTCAACAGTCGCTTCTTTTGAGGAAATTTCTAGTTCTAAATATATTGGAAGAACCAATAAAATTGAAATGGTTATTGACACTGGTGATGCAAAACCATTTAAGAAAAGACAATATCCTTTATCCCCGTACATGAATAAAATACTACATGAAGCGTTAGACGATATGTTACGATTAGGAGTAATCGAAGCAGCCCAATCCCCATGGCCAAGTCCAGTATTATTAGTAAAGAAAAAGTCAGGTGAATATAGGTTTTGTTTTGATGCTCGTTCATTGAATGAAGTCACTGTTCATGATACTTATCCTTTGCCCCAAATAGACAGAATTCTTTCGTTACTTAGAGGAGCTAAATGCATTAGTTCCATTGACTTAAGAAAAGCTTTTTGGCAAATCCCGCTGCATCCTGACTCTAGGAAAAAGACAGCCTTTAATGTTTCTGGCAGAGGTTCTTTTCAATTCACTTCTGTTCCCTTTGGTTTGTGTAATAGTGCACAGATTCAACAAAGATTAGTTGATGCGATCTTTGGACCTGAATTTGAACCCTATATATTCTGTTACTTAGATGACATCATAGTATGTACCCCATCTTTTGAAGAACATATCCAATTGTTGAAAACAATAAGAGATAAACTTAAAGAAGCAAACTTGACCATTAACATCGATAAGTGTGATTTTTTTAAATCTGAATTGAAGTATCTTGGTTATGTAGTTGGTAACAATTCCCTTAAAGCAGATCCTGAAAAAATCTTAGCTATCGAGCAGTGATCTTCGCTATCGAGAAATTTCGAGGTTATATTGAAGGAGTTAAGTTTTCGGTCATTACAGACCACCATTCACTTCTCTGGTAGAATAAAATCCCAAGGCAAATTAGCCAGGTGGGCTATGCGCCTAAGACAACATACATTTGATTTAATTCATAGAAAAGGAACATCCCATTTAGTCCCTGATGCTTTATCTCGAGCTCATACCAATGATACACCCAAATATGCCCAAAAAGTTGATTATCTAGATATAGATCTTGACAGAATAGACCCTTGGTTCGATGATTTAAGATCGAAGATACTCCGTTCCCCTGATAATTTTCCACAATGGAAAGTGGAAAATGATTTTATCTACAAGTATGCCCCATCCCCAAATTCTTTCAAGACTAATGATGTTGAATGGAAAATTTTAGTACCCAAACCCCAAAGACTAGAAGTTATTCAGTCTTGTCATGAGCCACCTACATGTGCTCATTTTGGATTCTATAAAACTTTGTCCCGTATTCAAGAAAGGTACTATTGGCCCAAAGTGCGTTGTGATATGCTTAAGTTTGTCAGATCATGTAGAGTGTGTGGTGCTCAGAAAACACCAAATCATGCTCCATTAGGTAAAATGGGTAAGCAAAGAGAAGCTCAATTCCCCTGGCAGATAGTTGCCATTAATCTGATAGGTCTTTTGTTCGTTCTAAAAAAGGTTATACGTGGTTATTAGTGGTTGCTGATTGGTTTAGTAAATATACCTTAGTCCATCCTTTGAGGAAGGCTACAGCTAAGAGTATAGTTGAATTTTTGGAAGATAATGTCTTCCTGATATTTGGTGTTCCCCAGTATGTGATTTGTGATAATGCCTCAAATCTGAACAACCCTCTTCTAATTGATCTCTGTAGTAGGAATAATGTTCAGAAAGTATGGTTTAGCCCCGTGTATGCACCACAATGTAATTTTGTGGAAAGGAATAATAAAACTATTGGAACAGCAATCCGTATGTATGTAAAAAACCACGTAGACTGGGACAAGAATTTAGCAAAGATCAGACAAGCTATTAACACCGCAAAGCATGAAGTAACTGGATATACCCCAGCTTTCCTTAATTATGGCCGTCATGTTCCCCTGAGTGGAAATTACTATGGTATTGATCAAAAAGATCAATGGAACCAAAATCTAGAAATTATTCCTGGTAACCGTGATATGTATGCTTCAGAAGTAAAAGGATTAAGTCAAGTCTTCGAAAAGGTCAGGGCTAATCTTCGAAAAGGATATGAACGTAACACTAGAAGTTACAACTTACGAAGAAGAGAAGTCCAATTCCAAGTAGGAGATAGAGTATGGAAAAGGAATAAAGTCCTGTCTAATGCAGCTAACAAGTTTGTCTTAACTAGCACCGAGGTACATTGAAGCTACAGTCCGTGAAAAGTTGTCACCAGTGGTTATCGTCTCTCTGGTTTAAACGGTTCTGATCTTGGTAAATGGCATGTTAAAGACATATGTTATGACATAATGGCATAATATGTCATCCCCTTAGTCCTGATCCCCTATTCTCTGTTCCCCTTAATTTTTTTTTATTTTCCTTAGTCTTGATAAGAAATTGACATCCTCTTTGATTTTGGTATGTCGTTTTTAGTCCTTGTTTTATACCTTTTTTTAGCCTTCTTTTATTTTGGTCTAGTTGTTGAAGTGAGGATATTCCCTGTGAGACGTTGTTTAACGTAAAGTTACCGATCTCGACTTGAGACAAATGAGTACATTCTGTCTCATTGAGGTATTGGTATATCAAAAGCAGTCATTGGCCTGTTCAAATGTCGCGTAAAAATCGTTAGTCGTGATTGGCTACGACGAACGAAAATACGAAGTTGGTACGACATGGATAGGAATATTTAGAAAGAATCGCAAAGAAAGGGAGTCTTAAAATAGTTTTTGACCGATAAACATGTCAAAAAGTTAGATTCTAACCGGCAATTTTTGTTCCACAAAAGAATTTCCAAGTTAAATTTGGGATCTATTAAAGTTCTTTTGGTGAAGATATTTAATGGTTTGATTATTTGATAGTGTAGCAGTTCGGTTGATTAGTGAATTATTGGATTATACGCTTTTCTAAACTTACGGTATGGCGTATCTAGTCTTTTGTGAAGCCGGTGAGGTGTTATGAAACCTTTATAGCTGGTTATAATAATATTGGTTATGGTTACATGGTAATGGATTAAACCTAAGTTTCCTGGATTAGAAAACTAGAGGTAAATTAGCATTTTCCTGTGTGTTATGATATAATACCTACATATCCACCATAGCAGTGGAAATTTCCAGTCATCCGTCGAGTGACGTATGGTGACGTATGAGTGATCTGCCAAAACTGTCCTATGGTGAAGTAATGTTGTGACAGATGAATATTTTCAAAGTTTAAGTATAGTGACTATTTTAATTATAAAATTTGGATTCAAGGATTAAAGTAATTTTTTTGATGAATATAAATATTTTTTTTTTAATTTAAAATATAAAAATATAACAAGTAAACTTTTGATTGGATCAGAAAGATATTTGCTTCCATCATTATAAAAATGATTGTTAAATCAAAATTGTGATTTAACCATATAAAAATTAATTGAGACAAATATTTTTGGAATGATATTTGACAAGTGACGTAACTGACAGTTGTTATTTTCAAGTTTCAGTAAAAATAAACATTTTCCATTTTAATAATATAAATGCTATATTATGTCTTAAGTGTGTCAGATATCAAGTCAATAAAACAATAAAGGCTACAGCGGGATAAGATGGTCAAAATTGCACCAGGCTCGGTTCAGTTTTGGGTTTAGCCATTCGAAAATATATAATTGAAAACTCACTCATCCAAATTTTCAAGTCCCTAGGTGCATCGGGGGGTCCGCTATGGAAAAAAACGTGTTTTTCCAGACGCTGTATTGCTGCAAAAAATCTGAAAAAATTAATGAATGCGTATCTTAACAATACAAAGCTGCCTGATTCTTTTCAGGTTTTTAGCTTCAAAATTGGGCGCAGGAAAAATTTTTGAAATTTTCAAAAAAATTTTAGGTTATGTTGTAAATTTTTCGCCAACTTTAAAATATTGGTATTTTGTGTATTTTTTTCCATTCTTTCGAATGGCATAGGCATCATTATCATTTTCGACGTGGAAAATACCTAAAAATCGAAAAAAAACTGTTTTTTTTTGGCATTTTCAAGTTTTTGACTCATAAACTCAACAACATACAGCTAAATTAATCATCATTTACATTTTTATATGTATTGTTACATTTACAATCAAAATCAGCTATTAGAACTTATTTTTTTTCCTACAGCATGCCGAAAAACCCCGTTTTCGGCGTTTTTACTAAATAGCCTCAGAAATCAGTAAAAAAAAATAATTCTTTTAACGTTTAAAAAATTAAAATTTTGTTGTTCTCGATAGAATGTAATACAATTATTACTTAAATAAATTATTTTTTGTTTTGCACGATTGTTTGAATTTCATATATAATAATATCGTCCCATTAAGGGTACCCTGCCATAGGCTTATAAAAAAAAATCAATAAATTAATTTTTTTAACGTTTTAACGTTTAAAAAATAAAATTTTTGTAGTATTCGATAGAAAATGTTGCCTCTTTATAAAAATGCTTGTTGCGGTTGTGATTTTCAAAGCGCGCTAAGGTTAAAAAAGCTGGGCACTTTGGTGCCGTACGCAAGGAAGCGCTTCCAGCCACGTTTTTGGAAAAAACTCAGAATAAACCAGTCCTCAAGTACCCGCCAACGAAGCCACTAACTACTTACGTAATAAAAATATTTTTAAAATAATAAAATAAGAAAATCTACGGTTTCGTTTTGATTCTTCTTCTTCTTAAGGTGCCTATCCGTTCCGGATGTTGGCGACCAGCATGGCTATCCTAACTTTGCTTGCTGCTATTCTGAATAGTCCGGTTGTCGATGTATTAAACCACTTTCTCAGGTTTTGAAGCCAAGATATTCTTCTTCTCCCTGGTCCTCTCTTTCCAAATACCTTGCCTTGAAGAATGAGTTGCAACAAGCCATATCTCTGTTCATTCCTCATAACATGGCCAAGATATTCCAGTTTGCGCTCTTTGACTATGTTAATAATCTCGCATTCCTTGCCTATTCTACGTAGAACCTCAATATTAGTCACACGATCCACCCACGAAATTCTCAAAATGCGCCTGTAACACCACATCTCAAATGCCTCGAGTTTTCTCAAAGAAGCCTCGGAAAGTGTCCAGGCCTCTACTCCGTATAATAACGTAGAAAATACATAGCATCTGATGATAGAGATTTTGGTAGCAAGAGGTAAATCGTGGCTTCTGAAAAGAGACTTCATCATTATGAACGCTGATCTCGCTTTTCCTATGCGTTGTTTTATTTCACTTGAGTGGTCCCACTGGCTGTTTATGTTGGTACCAAGGTATGCGTAGCTGTCGACCCTGTCAATTAGTTGTTGGTTAACCAAAAGCTGTGTATTTAATATTTCGCGCTTACTGACTACCATATACTTTGTTTTTTTCGTATTGAGATCAAGTCCGTATTCTCTACTTATATCTGATATGCGCGACATTATTCTTTGCAAACCATCTAGACTGTCTGCAAAAACTACAGCGTCGTCGGCATATCTAATGTTGTTCAGACGCACTCCGTTGACTAATACGCCTTCCTGTAGTTCTCCCAGCGCTTGCTCGAAGATACATTCAGAGTATATATTAAACAGCACCGGGGACAGGATGCATCCTTGCCTCACTCCTCTATCTATGGAGACTGCCTCTGTCAATTGGTCTTCCACTTTAATATTGGCAGTTTGGTTGTAATACAAATTATATATGATTCTCAAGTCTCTATCATCTACTCCCGCTTCTTTCAAGATGTTTATGAGTTTATCATGTTTTACTCTATCAAACGCCTTTTTGTAGTCGATAAAACAAATATACACGTCACAGTCAACATCCCTGCATCTTTGCATAAGCACTTGGACAGCGAATAGAGCCTCTCGGGTGCCTAAGGCATCGCGGAATCCAAACTGCGTCCATGATATCTGTTGTTCGCATTTTTTATATATTCTGCCATGTATCACCTTCAGAAACGTTTTGAGCAAGTGGCTCATTAGGCTAATTGTTCTGTAGTCTTCACATGTTTTGGCATTTACTTTTTTGGGTAAAGTTACGAAGGTCGACTTTAACCAGCTTTGGGGTATTTTTCCAGTTACGTATATTTTGTTGAATACGGTTGTTATCCATTTTATTCCTTGTTCATCCATAAGTTTTAGGAATTCTACATAAAACTGGTCAGGCCCTACAGCTTTACCATCTTTAGTTGTTTTAATAGCTGACGTGACTTCTTCAATGGTAATCGGGGGTCCTGTTTGGCATTCAATGTCTTCAATGGTATTCTGCCTTTCATCTGCAAAAGTTACTTCCACATATTTCTTCCACGTGTCTAGTTTTTCTTCCACACTTAACAGTGGTTTGCCTTGGTTATCTGCCAAACACCCAACTCTTCTAGGTTTGTATAAGCCTGCAGCTTCTTTAACTTTTTTGTGCATATTGAATGAATCGTGTTTATGTTGCAATTGCTGGATTTCCGCACACTCTTCTCTTAGTCGTGTATCCTTAGCTATTCTAATTGCTTTTTTGATATCTTTATCTATTCTTTTGTATAATGACATGTCCTGATCTTTGGACTTTCGCCTCTCTTCCATCATATCTAAAATCTCGTTTGTCATCCACGATTTCTTCTTTATTTTTGGTGGTTTGAGGAATTTCTCACGTATGTCTTGTGAAACTGTATGCAACTTTTCTATCTCCTGGTCCATTACATCCGATTGAATAACGGTATTCAAGTTGTTCTGTATATACCGTTTTACACTCTGTTCTGTGTTTTGGTCTTTTAATAGCCTTATGTCGAATTTTGGATTGACACTACGTCTAACCTTCTTTAGCCTGAGCTTAATTTTGCCAATCAATCGTTTTGATTAAAAACTAAAAACAAATAAATAAAAAAAAATATTTTTATTAAACGTTAATGAGGAATTATTATTTAAATAAATAGTTATTAATTTATTTTAATTACTTAATTGATTAAATAGTGCAACCTAAAGAGTGCAGAGTGTTTAAAGGGATTAATAAATTAATTATTAAAAAGTTACTACACAATCATAAAATTACAAAATTCAAATTAATATACAGCATGGTGCAAAGAAAGAAATAAATTCGTTATTTCGTAAACTGGCGACTTTTGGAAAAATACCGAAACGGGTCGAGTGTAATACGAGTCACGTCATCCATCTGGGCGTGATGACGTAATCGATGATTTTTTTAAATGAGAATATGGGTCGTGTGGCAACTCATTTCAAAGGATATTCAGTTCTCTATTCATTAATATAAATACTAACACAATTATTTATACAGGGTGACCAAAAAAAATTTGAATTAAATTAATTGACATAAAAAGAAGAATTTAAGTAATGTATTTACTTCAAAATATATTTTACTGCTGTTAGAAAACAGAAGAAAATGTTTGAGATATAAACATTGCTTTTTCCTTAAATTCAATGTTCAAGCCAGCTCCTGCTAGCCACCTGCCTCTTGGAAGTTTGAACATTTTATTTAAGCGAAAAGCAATGTTTATTTTTCGAATAAACCTTCTTTCCGTTTTCTGAAAGTAAAATATATTTTGAATTAAATAAATTACATACATTTTTTTTTGTAAATTAATTTATTAAAAAAAATTTAGTCACTCTGTATAAATAATAAGGGTAATGTTTCCATTGTTTTCAATCTGGTGGGATGTAGAGTAATATTTTTGATGTTATTTTATATGCTATTAGATTGAAAACTTAGTCCTTTCTAATAATGGTAATGTTTATACTACTGAATAGAGAATTGAATAACCTTTCGAATAACCAAATTATTGTAAAGTCCCAGTGATTGGCTGTGTACGATAGTTAAAAAACTTACACAGAATTAAAAAACTTCGGTTTGTATAATGGTATAAAATTCTATTAAAAAACTTTTAAAAAAGTCATCCAAATAGATTATAGAAAAACATCAGAACATTTTCTATCTAGTCAGATCATCTTCAGTGACATTATGTTTAGTTACTGAAACTATAGCCCGCTAGTTGATATATTATTATGTAGTCTTCAAAATTACATAATTATTTATTAAAATTTCCCATATAAATAGTTAATCATAAAAATGCCACAGGAAATAGCTTCAGAACAACATTAAAATTATACTTTTGAAATGCGGCACAATGTCGATATTATTGGATTTTACTAAAGCTCAAAAGCAGCATGGCTTCCCTGCTCGAAAAACTGAAGGGGTACTTGTCACAACGAGTTCGAGGTCAAGACGAAATTCGGTCTGTGTCACTCGTCTTGACTTGTCATTCCAAAAGTATAATTTTAATAAAAATTTTATTTTAATAAAATTATGTAATTTTAAAAACTATATATCAACTAGTGGGCTAGTTTCAATTACTACACAGAATGTCACTGAAGATGATTTGACTAGATCGAAAACATTCTGGATGTTCTTGGATGACTTTTTTAAAAGTTTTTTAATAAAATTTTATACCATTGGACAAACCAAAGTTCTTTACTACTATGGTTTTTCAAATAACCGTAATTCTCATTAAAAAAATTCATCGATTACGTCATCGCGCCCAGATGGATGACGTCACTACTAGTATGATATATATGCCAAAAAATCACAATTAAAAAATCGACCTCTTTCGGGATTTTTCCTTAGAGTCGACAGTTTAATAAATAACGAATTTATTCCTTTCCTTTGCATCATACTGTATATTAATTTGAATTTGAATTTTGTAATTTCATGAGTACGTAGTAACTTTTTAATAATTCATTTATTAATCCCTTTAAACACTGCACTCTTTAGGTTGCACTATTTAAGCAATTAAATAATTCAAATAATTTAGTAATTTATTTATATAATAATTCCTCATTAACGTTTAATAACACGATTTTTATTACGTAAGTAGTTAGTGACTTCGACGGCAGTACTTGAGGAGTGTTTTTTTTTTGTATCGAACACTACAAAAATTTTATTTTTTAAACGTTAAAAAATTTTCCTCATTAACGTTTAATAACACCATTTTTATTACGTAAGTAGTTAGTGACTTCGACGGCAGTACTTGAGGAGTGGTTTTTTTTATCGAACACTACAAAAATTTTATTTTTTAAACGTTAAAAAAATTAATTTATTGATTTTTTATAAGCCTATGGCACGATACCCTTAATGGGACGATATTATTATATATGAAATTCAAATAATCGTGCAAATAAATCACTTATTTAAGTATTAATTGTATTACATTCTATCGATAACAACAAAATTTTAATTTTTTAAACGTTGAAAAAATTATTTTTTGACTGATTTTTGAGGCTATTTAGTAAAATAGTAAAAAAAAATAAGTTTTATTAGCTGATTTTGATGGTAAAGATAAAAATACATACAAAAAGGTAAATTATGATTAATTTAGCTGTATGTTGTTGAGGTTATGAGTCAAAAACTTCAGTAAAAAAAAAGGTTTTTTCGATTTTTAGGTATTTTCCTACGTCGAAAATGATAATGATGCCTATGCCATTCGAAAGAATGGAAAAAAAATCACAAAATAACAATATTTTAAAGTTGGCGAAAAATTTTCAACATAATCTAAATTTTTTTGAAAATTTCAAAAAATTTTCCGTGCTCAATTTTGAAGCTAAAATTCTGAAAAAAATCAGGGTGCTTTGTATTGTTAAGATACGACTTCAATAATTTTTTCAGATTTTTTGCAGCAATACGGCGTCTAAAAATAATTGTTTTCAAAAAAACACGTTATTTTCCAAAGCACCTAGCTCCTGGGGATCCTGTTATTTTTTAATCAAAACGAAACCGTAGATTTTCTTATTTTATTATTTTAAAAATATTTTTATTACGTAAGTAGTTAGTGGCTTCGACGGCGGGTACTTGCGGACTGGTTTATCCTGAGTTTTTTCCAAAAACGTGCCTAGAAGCGCTTCCTTGCGTACGGCACCAAACTGCCGAGCTTTTTTTAACCTTAGCGCGCTTTGAAAATCACAACCGCAACAAGCAGTTTTATAAAGGGGAAACATGTTCTATCGAATACTACAAAATTTTTATTTTTTAAACGTTAAAACGTTAAAAAAATTAATTTATTGATTTTTTTTATAAGCCTATGGCAGGGTACCTTTAATGGGACGATATTATTATATATGAAATTCAAAAAATCGTGCAGAACAAAAAAATAATTTATTTAAGTATTAATTGTATTACATTCTATCGAGAACAAAATTTTAATTTTTTAAACGTTAAAAGAATTATTTTTTTTTACTGATTTCTGAGGCTATTTAGTAAAAACGCCGAAAAACGGGGTTTTTGAGCATGCTGTAGGAAAAAAATAAGTTCTAATAGCTGATTTTGATTGTAAATGTAACAATACATATAAAAATGTAAATGATGATTAATTTAGCTGTATGTTGTTGAGTTTATGAGTCAAAAACTTCAGAAAATGCCAAAAAAAAACAGTTTTTTTCAATTTTTAGGTATTTTCCACGTCGAAAATGATAATATGGCATATGCCATTCAAAAGAATGGAAAAAAATACACAAAAAAATAATATTTTAAAGTTGGCGAAAAATTTACAACATAACCTAAAATTTTTTTGAAAATTTCAAAAAATTTTCCTGCGCTCAATTTTAAAGCTAAAAATCTGAAAAAAATCAGACAACTTTGTGGTGTTAAGATACGCATTCACTATTTTTTTCAGATTTTTGCAGCAATACAGCGTCTGGAAAAAAATGTTTTCAAAAAAACACGTTTTTTTCCATAGCGGACCCCCCGGAGCACCTAGGGACTTGAAAATTTGGCTGAGTGAGTTTTCAATTATATATTTTCGAATGGCTAAACCCAAAACTGAATCGAGCCTGGTGCAATTTTGACCATCTTATCCCGCTATAGCTTTGCTTATTTTTTGGTGCACCATATCTATTTTATAGAAAGTAGATATATTTTAGTCACAGGTAATTAAATATCACCAATGTAACCTATAAAATCTAATGTTTGTTTTGTTGTTTGACAGGAAAAAGTTTTCAATAAATATGTAACTATATTTGTCCTGTTTATTTATAACTACCTATTAGCAAAATTTTAACCACACATTTAAAAGTATTTTAGAGTATATTTATAAAAATATTGGATTATATAAAAGAAACTCCTGGTAAGGCGCCCTCAAACAAAATATATCCAGGATCATTTCTATGTAAACACCCTAGGATATCTGTGTAAGTACTCTTATTTAATTTGATGATAGTAGTTAATATTCCCTAGTTCCTTAAACGAACCTATGACCTGCCACCGCACAACCCATGAGCTGCCGTAGCAAGTAGCTTTTAGAAATATCCCCTAATTTTTCTCCAGACCCCTTTCTATTTAAGAAGTAGTATTCATCCTACTTAAACTCTTCTTCCTCCCTATTTCTAATTGTTACAAGTTTTACAGGCCTGGAACACCATTACTGAAAATTATGGCCTTGACCTAGTTTCGGGTGTACCTGGACGTTTAGTTAAGTGTTTAGATTTAAATGGAGGTTGTATAAGTAAATGAGATGAATTATTTGTTGAAATTTTATATTTCAAGTGATGGAAATAAATACCGTAAAATTATAATTCTGCTTTCTTTTTTCCGGATACTTTCTAGACGGACTATATATTGTAACATAGCTAAATATAAATGTACAATATAACTTTATAAAATATGTGCACCAATAATAGCCATTTCTTACCAGTCTTAACTTTGTGTGCATTGTTATGGTTCAATTTTTCCAAATTGTTACCAGTTTCCTCATAGCTGTTCTTGCAATAGTAAGTCTTCTATGTATCTCTCATGACATATATTTTCTGTCTGAAATGTTTTAGCTGATCCAATTGTATCGAACCCTTAATCCTCTGGTTTTTAATTACAATTTACAGAGATATTTTGATTGAAAGGGTTCCTAATGCCATAGATCGTGTTGTTTTACACAAAAACTTCTAAAAAATTTACAAATCTATAGAATAATGTCAATCACAACTTCTTGGGATGACTATTTACTTTTCTCTTCCTTGAGAACCAACTGTAAAGAATTGAGTAGGTTATGTCATAATATTTATAAGTCAAACAAATTCATTAGATATTTAAGTTTTAAATTACACAAACTTTTAAGTGACCACTCCTACTCTGTAATTAGAAATCCAAAAACCTTCCTAAGTTATCTTCCAGACAGATTAATGCCGATATACAGTCGGAAAAATGAAAGATTACCCATGAACGATCACATCAATCACTTATTTTGTATTTGCTGTCTTTCTCTATAAATAACAAAGTTTCTTATAGAAAAATACAGCAAATACAAAATAAGTGATTGATGTGATCGTTCATGGGTAATTTTTCATTTTCCGACTGCATATTTTCTACATAAACTACTGAATTCCGAAATAAATTGCAATGATCTGCTGTAGCTAATTAATTTTAATGTTCCCTCTAGAGTCACTAGATCAGCTCAAAATTGTATAAGTCCATTTCATCGCTGCAACTTTGGTAGCCATTCTCCACTGAATAGAATCATTCTAAATGGAAATAAAATAATAGTAGGAAAAATGAAATATTACCCATGAGCGATTATATTAAACACATCTTTCCTATGTTCCAGAAAATAATTAACTAGTACCAGTACTATAAGAACATCTTATAATATATAAGTATTACATGTACTTGCGTTCGCCAGTTTCTTTTTTGACATGGTGACAGAAAAATACAGTGTGTTTTATATGTGCGTTCACGGGTAACCTTTCATTTTTCCTACTATATACTTTGATTTGTTACTATGTGGTTCTGATAATGTTTATAGAGAACGTATAAAAAATTGTTGTAATTTAGGTGATTTCTGTTTATGCATTTTATCTGATTTTAATATTATTTGTTATCTTTTGTATTATTTTATCCTGCTGTATAACAAAATAATTTCAAATAAAATAGATTTTAAAGAAAATAACTATGAATTTAATTTGTTAGTTTTTATTTATTCTGCGAAGGTCTAGTTTTTGGATATTATATCTAAAAAAAACAATAACCACTAGAAACACTGGATAACAGACAAACCATGTAAAGTTGAAAGAATACAAGAAATCTTTGTCAATGTTGTGTACCTACAGAAAGAGAAAATGCTAGTTTAAGAAACCTCAACAAAGAAATAAAACAAAGGTGCAAAGCTGGTAAACAATCCTGCTATCACAGTTAAAAACTACACAGAGACCTTGAGAACAAACTGATAACATATTTATAGTAAAGTGGGACAAACTATCTAAGAGTCATTAATATTCAGCTGAGCGGGGTACTATTGCCTGAGTTGAGAATTTCCATAAACCATGGATCTACCTATTTTATAAAATTAAATCTTTGTTTATATAATTTCACAACTCAGAGAATGGCACACCGCTCAGCAGAACTATATATCTGGACTAGAGATTGCAATTGCTGGATCCGCAAACATGTCAAATTCGAAATAAGTTACTTAATGTCTTCATTGGCCTCTTTATTCAAAGCCGTGAGTCGGCAACTTGCCATTCTATGACGCTAGCAGTAGCTCAGTATGCTGAAAAGCTTCTACAGCCTAAAAGTTTGCATCTATAAAGCGTTGATAAACATTATTCTGAGATAAATTCTCTGCTGGCGAATGGTCAATAATCAATGAGTTGATCGCCACTTTTTAACCGGTGAAACTGGCTGTAAAAGCTCTTTGCAGATGAGAGTTGACTTTGATAACGACCGACACAACAATGAAATTTGCCTTAGACAAACTAAATAGCCAGGACCATCGCCTTAGTGCCCATATATTCTGAAACACTACGCAACAGAATAGCGGAACGGTGCTTCTCTAAAATTACAGGTACATTAGTGGACTTACAAAATTCAAAAAAGTATGGCGAAGGACTAAACAATCCTGGTTATTTCCTCGTGCCGAAAAAGAATGCAATGCGACAAGAGATGAAAAATTTGTTGAGTCGTATAAATAAACAAGTGATTGTGGAACCAGTGCAAGAGGACATAATGGAAGAAGATGGGCCAACTAATCCGGAGCCCGTGAGTTTTACTGGAACAAGAACTTACATTGAAACTTTTATAACCAAAAAAAACTGATTCTTAAAAGATTACGAAAAGATTTTGGAAAAGGAAATGGCCATTTATGAGACCGAATGAGTGAAAGGCGATCATTTGTCCATGGTCTATGACTATTTAATGATCTTAAAACCGACCAGTATAGAGGCCGAAAGGGCTTTCTCGGCAACCAGCTATACAGGGTGGTTCATCTTATTCTCCTCGTATCTGTACGGAAAACCACTGGATATTTTAAAAAAATTTCTTCACAGTAATATACAGGGCCATTAATACCACAATCTAAAAATAATGTGAATTATACAGGGTGCTTCAAAAAAGAGTGGTATATCAAAGTTATATTTTTTCTTATGGAATGCCCTATATATGATGACATTATTGAATTGACCTTAAAAAATAAGCTATACTTTTATAAGGGTTCCCTATACCTAAATACAGGGTGTTCTGATTTATTTCGATTTTTATAAAAATGTAAGGTTTTAGAAAAAAATAAATATCTACGAATCTAAGAATCAGTAACAAATTCTTTCTTGGATATTAATAATTGACTATTTAACATACTTAAGCAGATGCTTATTGCAACAAAGTTTCTTACAGGATGGTCAAAACATGAGATTGTTCTATTAACAAATTCAAGCTGTAATATCTTACTTAATTTAAATGAAACACCCTATATAGGGTGAGGCAGATAAAGGGCCTATTAGAAATATCTCGAGAACTAAAGGTAACTGAATTATGAAAATTGGATTAATGGGGTTTTGAAGACTGATCTATGTAATGAAAATATTTTCATCTACTTGGTACTTCCGGTTATACCGGAAGTTGCTTATAACTTCGTTTTTTTTTAATGGGACACCCTTTATATTTTGACATTTTTGGATTCTCCTCGATTTCTTCTTTCTTAAAATATAATGTTTTGTAACATTATACAGAGCAGGTTAAAAGATATTTACGCTTTCTTATTAATTTCGTAGCAACATTCACACCCTGTAGGATTGTAGTAGTTTGACATAATAAACTCAATTTATATTTAAATGATTTTCAATATAGTCTACTATTGTTAGCAATTATTAGTGGAGCTAAATTTTTAATTTTAGTATACAGGGTGGGTCTAAACTCGGAATGAGTATTTTCTGAGTTTTCTTAAATGGAACACCCTATATTTTAGTATTGTAATGAAATGATATTTCATGGTACTTTTTTATTTCTTAAGCATTCCCTATACCTAACTGCTTTAATTTGTGCTTAATTGTTAATCGCACCAACAATCTTAACTTCGATGGTATTTTAACAGTTCAACCATTATTGGCAATTTTAAGTATCAGTCTAGATTAATATGTATTTATTTCCAAAAAATTATTTGTGATTGAATATTTTCACGGCCAACCCAATACAATTTCACATATTTTTTGTTGCAATTAATGTTTTGCTTGAATCACCAATAACTCACAAATTAAAGCAGTTAGGTATAGGGAGTGCTTAAGTAATTAAAATGTACCATAAAACAGCATTTGATTACAATACTAAAATACAGGGTGTTCCATTTAAGAAAACTAAGAAAATACTCAGTCCGTGTTTCGACCAACCCTGTATACTAAAACGAAAAATTAAGCTATACTAATAATTGCTAACAATAGAAGACTATATTGAAAATCATTTGAACATAAATAGAATTTATTATGTCTAACTACTACAAGCCTACAGGGTGTGAATATTGCTACAAAATTAATAAGAAAACGTAATTATCTTTTAACCTACCCTGTGTAATATTACAAAACCTTATATTTAAAGAAAGAAGAAATCGAGGAGAATCCAAAAATGTAAAAATATACAGGGTGTCCCATTTAAAAAAATGAAGTTACAATCAACTTCCGGTATAACCGAAAGTAGCAAAGAGACCAAAATATTTTCATTAAATAGTTCACACCTCAAAACCCCTGTATCACAATTTTCATAATTTTCTTACCTTTAGTTCTCGAGATATTTCTAATAGGCCCTTTATCTGCCTCACCCTGTATATTACTAGTCTAGCGCATAAAAAATTTACTTAGCTTTCAATTTATATTAGGGTTTCCTATACCTATCTTTTACAGGGTGGTCAAAATATTAGATTGTTCTATTAACAAATTCAAGCTGTAATAACTTACTTATTTTAAATGGAACACCCTGTATCTTACTAGTATATCGCGTAGAAAATTTATTTAGCTTTCAATTCTTATTAGGGTGTCCTATACATATCTCCCTTCATTTGTTAAATATTTAAAGATTTCCTAATTTGTAAGCTTTAAAAATTAGAATTAAGTAAATATGTCGTGGTTACATGTACAACACATCACCAACACCGGCAATATACTTAGACATGATACTGTCATTAATAAAATTTTCATTGCTATCATGTAATCACACAGAGTGTTGTATTTTTTTAGTTGATTTTGGCCTACATGTGACATTGAATATTATGTTTATATTAAACTGCATACCCTATATTAGATGCCGTATTCTGGAAGTTATGTAAATTATATTTCATTCCGTATAAGTATTTTCCATATCTTAAACCAACGGTTATTAAGTAAATTTAAGAACAACACTTTTTGTTTGAATCTTTGAATCGCAATTACAAACAATTAAATGCAATGACGAAAACGAGCCTATTGTACAAAAATATGTAAAAATGGGTATTTACAGAATAACATGGGAATTTACATTTCCAGAATAACATGTGTATTGAGAATGTTTACATGGAATTGAAGAGATTTTAAATATCTTCCATTATAAAGAATAGAATATCGAGTATGTCATTTAAAATAAGAACACTGTGTGTGATTAAATGATAAAAATATGAAGTTTATTAACGAAAGTATCTTGACTAAAATATTTAAGAGATTGCCGGTGTTGGTGATGTGTTATACATAACCACGACATAGGTACTTAATTCTAATTTTTAAAGCTTACAAATTAGAAAATCTTTAAATAATTAAGAAATGAAGAAAGATAGGTATAGGAAACCCTAATAAGAATTGAAAGCAAAGTAAATTTTCTACGCGATAGATTAGTAAGATACAGGGTATTCCATTTAAAATAAGTAAGTTATTACAGCTTGAATTTGTTAATAGAACAATCTAATATTTTGACCACCCTGTAAAAGATAGGTATAGGAAACCCTAATATGAATTGAAAGCTAAGTAAATTTTCTACGCGACAGACTAGTAATATGCAGGGTGTTCTATTTAAAATAAGTAAGTTATTACAGCTTGAATTTGTTAATAGACCAATCTCATATTTTGACCACCCTGTAAGAAATTTTGTAGCAGTAAGCATCTGTTTAAGTATGCTAAATATACTATTATTAAGATCCAAGAAAGAATTTGTTACTGATTCTTAGATTCGTAGATATTTATTTTTATCTATAACCTTACATTTTCATAAAAATCGAAATAAATCAAAACACCCCGTATTTAGGTATAGGGAACCCTTATGAAAGTATAGCTTATTTTTTAAGGTCAATTCAGTAATGTCATCAGATATAGGGCATTCCATAAGAAAAAATATAACTTTGATATACCACTCTTTTTTGGAGCACCCTGTATAATTAACATTATTTTTAGATTATATTATTAAAGGCCCTGTATATTTCTGTGAAGAAATTTTTTTAAAATATCAAGTGGTTTTCCGTACAGAGACCGAGGCGAATAAGATGAACCACCCTGTATATGCAGTTCTGTGCTCAGTAGGTTAGGCCCAAGTTTTTTAAAGTCTCACTTCCAAAAAAACTAAATAATTCATGTTTCTGTTGTTTAGAAATGTAGAATGCAGACAAAAAAACATTGAAATCGTGTTTTTAGTTTGATTGCACATTTTGCTGGATCCGCGCTGAATCCAGCTGGATTCAGGTCAATCTTGCAAAAATCTAGCTGGATTGAAAATGCTGCTTGCACTAATCTGGACCTCAGAGGTAAACTACCCCATGTCGACATGATGTTGTTTTGAGTACGTTTCTTTAATCCGCTTATTTTATTAGTTGGATTACACAAATTGATTATATATTATCATTAAAATATGGTCCTATGTATCGTCTTTCAAAAAATTATTTTTAAACACCTAAGGAGTAGTAAGTAGATTTTTATTAACATCCTAAGTGCTCGAAACTTACGCTTAACACAATTGGTCGAAATGACAAAGTGTAGTTTACCTCCGAGGATCCAGATATAAGGGAGTCATTAATTTTCAGCTCAGCGGGGTGCTATTATTCAAGGTTTGAAATTCTATCAACAACGGATCTACCTGTTTTATGGAATAATCCCTTGTTTATTTAAGTACAAAGTTCCATCGATAGTACCCCGCCAAGCTGAGTATTAATGACTCTTTTAGTTTGCTTGCACAACTATAGATACATGGAGATTATACTGCTGGAATCTAATGGCAATCAATACCAGGAACTTTTCTACTAAAATCCTGATTAAATATAACATGATATACTTAAAATGAAACACGAATGGCAATCAGCAAACTAAACTTCAACAAGCAACCATGTATTAAAAGAAATAACAAGACTTTTGAGGTAGACCATACATAACACCAAGACAACTACTACACTATACCCAGGGGGTTATGACTGAAATAGGGAGAAAAACAAAAAAAACTTCATATAATTTAGAAATTTAATTAAAAATATAAATCTTAAATTAATAATTCGTTCAAGAGCCCCTCAATATTAGTGAGCCCCTTAGCAACTGTTCCTAGAACTCTTGTTAGCCCTTTCACTGCCTCGGTGTGCTCACTCATCTTCTCCTCCAATTTTTTTCGCGGTATGTTTTCGTGTCCATTATACCGGTTTTCACAATTTTAACCATTTTCGCACGATTTTTTATCGACTCGTTTAGCCGTTGAAATTTTGATTTCCGTTTCCCTTTGATGACATTCTTTGAGGTTGACGGCTCATTTTCAACCTCCAATTCTGTGACTTCACCTTCTACTTGA
The DNA here is from genome assembly GCF_917563875.1 of Diabrotica virgifera virgifera. Taxonomy (NCBI): domain Eukaryota; kingdom Metazoa; phylum Arthropoda; class Insecta; order Coleoptera; family Chrysomelidae; genus Diabrotica; species Diabrotica virgifera. The sequence continues at coordinate 115,860,772 of NC_065451.1, read as the reverse complement.
GTGGATGTAGATGGATTATATTGATGGTCAGTAGGGTGGTCCAAAAAACTCAAGTTTTTTATAGTGACCTAGGGACTCTCCCATTTTGTTATATCTAATAAAAGAATAATATATGCCAAATCTTAACACTCTAGAACATATGGAAGGCAGTGCTCAACAACATTTAGTTTTCATAAATTTCCGTAAAACACTTAAGTTTAGAAAATGTTTGTTTGCTTTTTAGGATTCAGAAGTTAACAAAGCTGTTGATCTCTGTATTACAGTTGATATTAAACATTTTTAGCCGTTTCAACATGAGGGTACTGGAGTGGAAAGGAGTTATAAGCCACCAAATATTTGTTACTTTCGGGTATTTAACGCCTTTTTTGTTTCGGTTTGAAATATATTTAAATCAAAATGACTGCACTTAAGACGCGTCAGGCAGACAGTGTTTACTTAATCAATGTTAAGGACTTAGAACCTTTAACAAAGAAGGACCAACTTCCTATTCCTACAACAAAAAAAGTTTTGTTCTACAACAAAAGGAGTTTTGTTAAGATATCACTTTTTTAAGTGAAAAAAAAATCTGTCAGGAACGCTAGTCATAGAACAATTAAAGAATTGAATGAAGTTTGGAGCAAAGTCCTAATCCCGACTAAATATACCACGGACTCAATTGAAAAACTGGGACGTGTGCATTCAAAGTGGTTACTTTTAAAGAAAAATAAAGGAAGAAACACGGAAAAACAAAGAACAAACGAGCAATCATATGTAGACAATATCGAAAAGCTTTTCGACATTGCCCATTCGGATGCTCTAATTCTCATGACAATACAACAAGAGAAAGATTTTTTAATTGACCAAAGAGCTGAGAGAAATATGATCATTTCATCTCAAGACAAAGGGTATGTTCAAAAGGAAGAAAGAGCACTAGAAAGATTTGAAAAAGCAAAGTATTTGCATTATGTTTGGGACCTTCAAGCTCTGCTGAAATTCCCATATTTAAAATGTTGATGGAATCATGGAATGCAGTTGATCGACCAGATTACACAGCATTAATTTTCCCGCTGAAGAAGCTGAGTTAAAAAACAGTGCCATCGAGTCCTTGCTACATCATCTTAGTAAGAAAGACCAGCCTCGAGATGACTACCTCGAACTTATTGAACTGACGCTGTTGGTGTTGGGACAACCAATAGAAAAAATTCACTGGAGAGCACCTGGGCCTATGCACCACGCTCGGTGGATGGCTAAGCTTATTTATGCATATAAGTTGTACCTTTTCCTAGGTCAAGGAGTTTAGTATCTCACAAACAAGGAGACAGATTTATCCGTTTCGGTGCACTTTTGTATATGAAAAACTGGGTTGAGGCTCCAATCAGCGCCAATGCAGCTTTCAACGACCTAATTTTTTGGAAAGAGCCTGGAAAATACAGCGTCATTGATGGAGATATAGCTAAAACTATCAAAAAAAAGCCTTGCAGCCACATTTGTTGTACCTATCTGAAGAAAAGGTCGGGTTATCACTTTTTTCCAATAAAGTGAGCCTTGAAAACAAAGTAAGCATAGTGAATAAGATGTCTGTTCCGGCACCGCCAAGGATGATTAGGGGAAATGCCGATTTCCTAAGTGATGAATGTGAATTGACAGATTTTGCTTATAGTAGAACAATGTTGTTGTTTACTAAGCTAAACATTATGCAAAGCTTTTTAAACAAGCACTTAAGTGAATGGGAACAGGACCGAGTTTAAAGTGGCAAAAAATACTAAAAATAAAATCAAAGTGGTCAATGATATCGCAGAAAGAGGTGTAAAACTATTTCAAGATTTTAACAAACTCATAACAAATGATGAGGAACAGCTGTTACTGCAGCTTGTAGAGGCTAATCGAAAACAAGTCTTGACTGAGCCAACAAAGTCTAGAAAGCCTACAGAAGCCATCCATTTCCAAAGACAAAATTTAAAGAGTTCATTTTTATTATGGTCTTCACTATAAAATGTACTTATTTTAAATATGGGTCCCAATGAAAAATAAACAAATAAATTAAGTTTTTGTATCCTAACATGTCTTGTAATTTTTTCAAAAATCGATAAAAATATTCCCGTTTTCATTATTTAAACAGTATTGAGCACTGCCTACATTCAACTTGAGTTTTTCACATAAGATCTTGAACCACCCTAATGGTCAGGCTGTAAGACAAGATATGTATTAGCTGATTCTATAGGCCAGTGTGATAAGACAAAAAATATACCCTGTTCGTTACACTTCAACAGCCAAGGTACTGAAGCGTTTTTTCGACAGGTAATACATATAAGAACAAATTGTAACTATTTCCTTCGTAGGATTTTGGCGGTCATTCTTATTTATAAACAATTTAGTGTCAAAAAACTGACTTTTTTCCTTTTTTTTCAAATCTATGAAAAACAGTGAAACTTATGGTTTTATTAGTACAAACATCCTTGAGAGAATGAAAAAAGCTTTAAAATGGCGTATCATAAAGATTGATATACTTATTTGCTGTTAAGATAATTGCGAGAAAAGGTCGAAATTGCAAAAAAAATTTCGCAATAACTATTGTAAAAATTAGTGTATAGCTTTGAAATTTTTGTCGAATGAGGGTTCTTTGATGCTTAATAAATGACAAAAATTTCAAAGCGATTCATTCAATTGTTTAAGATTTATTCAAATTGTTTATCCCAGAGAGCTTTTTTTACAATAACAAGTCAGAAAAAAAATGTTAGACAAGTGTCAGATGAAAGAGCATGAGGTAAAACTTTCAAATTGGATTAAAAAAGATTACTAAAAGATGCGTTTATTAGTAATAAATAATTATGCAAAAGTATCGTCAATCTTTCCTTATCAACTTTTTGAATATTTTTTTGTTCAAAAAATCTATTTTTTGGAAATGTTGTAGGTGCACAACTACCAAGTAATGTTATTTATATATTATTTGATAAAAAATTGTAATTAACATAATATTTAATTTATTATATAAAAAATAAAAAGTTTAAAGGAAAAATTGACGATACTTTTGCATCATTTATTACTGACAAATGCATTTTGTATTTACTTGTTTTAACCAATTTGAAAGTTTAGCTCATGCTCTTTCATTTGACATCTGTAGAATGGTTCTAACATCATTTTTTCCGACTTATGTTATTGTAAAAAAAGCTCTCTAGGATAAACAATTTGAATAAATTTTAAACAATTGACTGAATCGCTTTGAAATTTTTGTCATCTATTAAGCACCAAAGAACCCTCATTTGACAAAAATTTCAAAGCTATACACTAATTCTTATAATAGTAATTGCGAAATTAATTTTTTTGCAATTGAGACCTTTTTTCGCAATTTTCTTGACAACAAATGAGTATATCAACCTTTATAATAGGCCATTTTAAAGCTTTATCGATCCTCTCGAATATGTTTGTACTAAAAAACCATAAGTATCACTGTTTTCCATTGATTTGAAAAAAAAAAGGAAAAAAGGCTGATGTTTGACATTAAATTGTTTATAAATAAAAATGGCCGCCTTAACCTGCGCAAGAAATATGTAGTTAAAAGATTTGTTCTTATACGTATTACCTGTCGAAAAAACGCTTCAATACCCTGGCTACTTACTTACTTTCCGTGTCCGGAACACCAACAACTTTAAATTCTGTATTTCCAATGGTTGGCCACATAGATGGCCCTGTCATTTAGTAGATGCCGGCTGGTCTGAACCGCGCCACAGTCGCAGGTATCGTCCTCCTGGTATCCCCATTTTTTCAGGTTACTAGCAACAACGTGAAACGCCGGTTCTTAGTCTGTTTAGCGCTTTCCAAGTCGGATACGGTAAATTGTGTCCAGCAGCCATTTCCTCCGAGGGAGGAAAATGTGTCGCGGTAGTTGACGCTTGCCATAGGTGTATTCGGCGCGTCTCTGGCGCTTCGGGGATGGATCTTGATGTTTTCAGGAAGCTTTTCCGAGATCTTAGTCTGCTTGGCTGAGTTTGGTGGTCATGTAAGGGGTGTCTTCGGTCCGTCTCCTGCTTTTTCCGTTCTACCTCTGACGTGACCTTCCTCCTGATTGGTGGTGGAGCAATTCCAGCAATGGGGTATACCTCTTCGATAGGTGTCGGTTTCAGGCAACCCGATATTATACGGACCGTTTCATTTAGAGCCACGTCGACGTTCTTTGCGTGAGCAGAGTTTGCCCATACTGGTGCTCCAAACTCCGCGGCCGAAAAACATAATGCCAAGGCAAAAGTGCGGAGAGTGTGTGGTTGTGCTCCCCATTTTGTATTAGTTAGCTTGCGGATGATATTATTTCTGGCACTTACTTTCTTCTTGACATCTTGACAGTGGTATCGGTAAGACAGAGTTCTATCCAGACGGACGCCAAGGTATTTTGGCGTCTTGTTGTGTTCCAGCATCTGACCACGCCATTCCACCTCCAGCGACCTTCGGGCATGCTTGTTTCTCAGGTGGAAAGCACATACCTGGGTTTTTGTGGGATTGGGTTTCAGATGGTTTTTATCATAGTATAGAGCTAAGTCTCCCAGGGCATCTGTCAGTTTCACTTCGACTTCATTGAAGGTTCTTCCCTGAGCTGCCACCGCTGTATTATCAGCGTAAATAAATTGCCTTGTTTGTTGGTGTATGGGTTGGTCGTTGGTGTATATGTTGTATAGAAACGGCGCGAGGACACTTCCCTGTGGTAGCCCATTTTTTTGGTCCCTCCACCGACTGTTCTTGGACTGGAGCGTTACGTAGTAGCGTCTATTCTGGAGGAGACATTTCACTAACCTTGTTAGTCGGAAATCCTTTGTAGTTTCGTAGAGTTTTGCGAGTAGCCGTTGATGGTTAACTGTATCATAGGCGGCAGTTAGGTCTATGAACGCTACTCCTGTTATTTCCTTCCGTTCAAAACCATCTTCAATATGTTGGGTGAGATTAAGAATTTGACTGCAGCAGCACTTTCCGGGCCTGAATCCTGCTTGTTCTGGAATAATTTTAGTCTCCACATATTCTGCGATCCGGTTCAGTATCATTCTTTCAAAGGCCTTGAAAAGGTGGCACAAGAGAGATACAGGTCTAAACCTCTTTGTATCCGCCGGATCCTTCCCTGGTTTTAAGAGGGCTACCACTCTAGCTTTTCTCCAGATTTTGGGGATTTGTAATGTACGGATGCAGCAATTCATCATTTTTACGAGCCACTCTACGGTTTTTAGTCCAAAGTTCTTTATTTGCTCTGTTCGTATGTCGTCCAGGCCAGCCGCTTTATTATCTTTCATTTGATGGATCGCGCCTCTCATCTCCTCTAGACAAAAAGAGGTACCTAGAACATCTCTTTCTTCGTCGATATTGCGTTGAGCTCTCACCTTGTTCTTTCTTGATGTCGTCTTACCGTTCATTAGAAGATGATGGGCTATCTGATCGGGTGTGACTTCTGTCATGTTGACTGCCGGAGCAGCGGGATCGTTGCCAAGATTCCGAATCAGCTTCCAGGCACGTCTGCTGTTTTGTTTCATGTCCAGACTCGTGACCAGCTTGCACCACCTTTCCGTTCTGTTGGCGGATATCGCATGTAACATTTCCTCCCCAGCCTGTATTGTCGCTTCCGAGAAAGGGTCTTCTTCATATAGCTGTTCGTATCTTTTAAGTAGGGGTTTAGATTCTTCATTGAGCCCCGCTATGTAATCAGTTCGACAACCTCTAGGGATAAATTTCCGTGATACTTGCTTTACGATTTCTACAAATTTATCGTAGGAATCAGGGCAAGGTTCTAGCTGGGAAACTTCTTGATCCAATGTTTCAGAGAATTTTTCCCATTTTGCTTTAGTAAAGTTGAACCTTCTCTTGAAAGGAACAATTTCGTATCTGATTGCCGCGTTGGAAAGACAAATTATTGGTCTGTGCTGTGTCTTTGGGAGGGCGCTTCCAACGATTTTTGTCACCTGGGCTCCAATTCTGTCGCTGACAAATATATTGTCTGGGTTGTAACCTCTGCGCCATCTTCCGCTGTTGAACGACGCAGGCTGCTTTGGATCGTGAATAAGTTTTAGGTTCATGCTTTCAGCCCATTTTTCTAGTTCTTCGCCATTGGAATCTGTTTCGTTGTAACCCCACGCGACACTGTGACAGTTGAAGTCACCCAGTACGAATTTGATTTGCTGTGATTGAAAGTTATTCGGTTCCTCAAAAGCAAAGTCAGCGTTTGGTGGTTTGTAGATTGACGTTACTGTACAGGCGTTTATCTCCACTGTGAGGATCTCGATGTCATTTTGATCTGTTAGAGATGTGGATGCTACGTCGATATCTGGTCTGACGAAGACTGCGCTACCATATTGGTCGTGTGGTCTCTCCAGTATGAGCTTCATACCCCGAATCCTTGGTCTGCGGCTTGCAGTACCTCTATGGGTTTCTTGAACCAGTAGAACATCGACACCATGTTCTCTGCACATATTAGACAATAGGTCTTCTTTATCTGCTGATAGTCCTTCAATATTAATTGAGGTCGTCATCAAAAATGGCCTTGATAAAGACCGTTTTGATTTTGATTGCATCTGTGTTGTTGGTGCACCGGTGTTGAAAGGATTAGCCGACATTACTCGTTTCCAGGGGACGCCCGATTGTATTCACAAGTGATCACAATCTACGTGGAGGCTCCTTTCATGTCCCCCAATACCCTGGTTGTCGAAGTGTCATGGAAAAACCCTTATTACCCTGGACTACTAGTCAAGTAGTAGATAATTGGGTGTATTCTGTAACATTTCCGTTAAATGTAAGAGGCCTCTAAAATTTAACTTTTAACGGTCCTCTAAAACTTTTAGGTTATATTGACATTCTGTAAACACATGTCATATTATAGAGGACCGCTAAAATAAATTTTTTTAGAACAATCCTCTAAAAGGCTGTCAAGTAAATTCGGCAACGTCGCACTACTAATTATTGAAAATGTGGATGTGCAACGTCGTGTTTCCGTGTTGTTTTATTTTAATTATAAAATCATGCAACCAAGCAGCAAAGGGAATTTTTAATTTCTTTTCTAGAAGAAAACAAAATTTTAATGACGACAAAGATTCATCCAAAAGGCTTGGGAAAAGTAAATAACCTGTGGGAAAGAATGACTGTAGAGTTAAACAAAATGGGGCCGTCCAAGACGATAATAGGATTGAAGAATGTAAGTATAACTGAGTAATATACTTATAGAAATGTATGTGTATACAGGGTGAGTGGGGAGGAACGCGCCAAACATTAAGACTGTATAATATACGTAAAAATAATCAATAATAACTCATGTTGTTATTCGATTTTCATTTGTTTCCGAGATACGGGATGTTTTATTTATTGCTCTAAAACTGGTGAAGGTGTGCAAATGAAATTTGGTGGGTTTTAAGATATAGTTATTGCGCATGTTTTGACACACAATTAAGAATTTTATAAGATGAAGTAGTTTGCAATCATAATAGCAAAATTAATAATATTGAAAATATTAAAAACATTACTAAAAGATTTTTAAATTGAAAACTTATTGGTACACTTTCCTGGTGACACCTCCAAGGCTTCTACAATTTGCAAGCACATGGATGCTGCAGTGAAGACAAAGGGAAGGAATTCTACACTATGCAATTCACATCCCCCCTCTGCCGCTTGGTAAAGTTCCAACGGAAAATGCACCTGGTTACTCTACGGAGTAATACGACTATAAAATAAAAATGTATACCATTTTTATTCAGTTTCAATGCGAAGGCAAAACAAAATTTTATATTTATAAATTTTTTAAAGATAAAAATGGTACGCCACTGAAATATTTCAAATTAAAAATCTTTCTTGAATTCCTCGTTCAAATGCAACGCTTAGTTTTCACGTAAAAAATAAAACATCTTAACGCTTACAAAGTTTTCGACGAAGTTTCTAAATGAATGTGTACAAACTTATTTCGAATACTTCGTAAGCGTTAAGATATTTTATTTTTTTGCATGAAAACGAAGCGTCGTATGTGAACAAACATGAAGATATATGGTTTGTTAGAAATTGAACAGGGAATTAAAAAATAATTTTTAATTTGAAATATCTCAGTGGCGTACTATTTTTTCTTCTTTAAAAAAGTTCAGACCCTTATCTGTAGGCGCGCCAATGGTGAATATAAAATTCTTAATTGTGTGTCAAAATATGCGCAATATCTATGTCTTAAGACCCACCAAAATTCATTTGCACACCTCAACCTATTTTAGAGCAATAGATAAATCGTCAGTTTGTAAGAAAAATTTTAACACCCCATATCTCGGAAACAAATGAAAATCGAATAACCACATATGAGTTATCTTTGATTATTTTTACGTATATTATACAGCCTTAAAGTTTGGCGCGTTCCTCCCCACTCAACCTGTATATAAATAAGACAAGGCAGGTTTATTCTCTTCAGTATTATATGAGAAGCAAGTTAGTCCAGAAAGCCACTGCGCATCCGCTAGGAAAAATATTCTAATTCGGATTTTTTGCACAATCTTACTCAAAAAGTACCCCTTTTAACAAATTTGCATGTTGCCAGGACCAAAAGTTGGTCAAACATTTTTTAAACGTTTTTTTTTTGTTTTTTTCCTAAAATTATTTTTTTTTGTATGGAACAAGATTTTTTTAGGTTTTTTGGATCATTCCAAACAGAAAAGGTCTTTAGTGACTTTTCTCTAAAGTTGATAGTTTTTGACGTATAAGCGATTAAAAATTGAAAAATTGCGAAATCGGCCATTTTTAACCCTCAAAAACTATGAGAAAAACTGAAAATTTGAATGTTGCCAAGGTAGGTAGATATTCTTTAAACATCGATTGATGAAATCCCGAAGACTTTTTTGCAATACAATATCAAAACCCCTTTGTTTTTTAATTGCCAATCAAGCGTGCGCGACACTATTTTCCACCGTTGCATGTGTATACAGTATGGTGTAAATGAAAGGAATAAATTCGTTATTTCGTAAACCGGTGACTTTAAGGAAAAATCCCAAAACAGGTCGGTTTTTATTGTTAAGTTATGATTATGATATTGTGGCATATATAGTATACTAGTGACGTCATCCATCTGGGCGTGATGACGTAATCGATGATTTTTTTAAATGAGAAGACAGGTCGTGTACTGGCTCATTTGAAAGGTTCTTCAATTCTCTATTCAGTAATATAAACATGTACATAATTATTTATACAGGGTGTCCAAAAATTTTTTATAAAATTAAATCATTTGGCAAATTGACAAAAAAATTAAATTATTGGACACCCTGTTTAAATAATTATGTAAATGTTTTATATTACTGAATAGAGAATTGAAGAGCCTTTCAAATGAGCTAGCACACGACCCCTATTCTCATTTAAAAAAATCATCGATTACGTCATCACGCCCAGATGGATGACGTCACTAGTATACCATGTATGTCACAATATCATAACTTAAAAATAAAAATAGACCTGTTTCGGGATTTTTCCTTAAAGTCGCCGGTTTACGAAATAACGAATTTATTTCTTTCATTTGCACCATACTGCATACACATGCAACGGTGGAAAATAGTGTCGCGCACGCTTGATTAGCAATTAAAAAACAAAGGAGTTTTGAATATTGTATTGCAAAAAACTCTTCGGGATTTTATCAATCGATGTTTAAAGAATATCTACCTACCTTGGCAACATTCAAATTTTCAGTTTTTCACATAGTTTTTGAGGGATAAAAATGGCCGATTTCGCAATTTTTCAATTTTTAATCGCTTATATGTCAAAAACTATCAACTTTAGAGAAAAGTCACTAAAGACCTTTTCTGTTTGGAATGATCCAAAAAACCTAAAAAAATTTGTTCCATGCAAAAAAAAATAATTTTAGAAAAAAACAAAAAAAACGTTTAAAAAATTTTTGACCAAGTTTTGGTCCTGGCAACATGCAAATTTGTTAAAAGGGGTCCTTTTTGAGTAAGATTGTGCAAAAAATCCGAATTAGAATATTTTTCCTAGCGGATGCGCACTGACTTTCTGGACTAAGTATGCACCACATGGCTATAAATCAAAAGGTTATTTTGTGGCCACGAGGTGTATAAAATGTGCTTTTAAATAATTCGAAATACAACAATGTACGAATTTGGACCTAAACAAAAGTTAGTCTTTCTAGGGTTATTCCATTTCAAATCACTCAACGATTTGTCTGAAAATTGGTATATAGCATCTGCGGGATGTAGAAATAAAACATTTAAGGTCAAATTGGCTTCTTCTTTTTTTCTCAAAATGTTATTTTAAGCGATTTTACAGTGATTTGGTATTTATTTAAACAAATTTGCATTTTCTAAAAGTATCAATGGAAAACATAATAAATATTTTAATAGAAGGGACCCAAAAATGTCATTATACGGCATTATAACAAGTTATTTTGATTCAAAACAAGTTTTTGATCAAATTTTATAGGGTAGAAAACGTTAAAATACCGTTTGTACATTTTTCTCCATTGCCAAAATACATCATAATCGATTTGGCTGAAAATTTGCCCAAAGATAGCCAAAAGATAGGAGTTTAAGTAGTTAGAAGGATTTGAATTATATTATAATACCAAAAAAGTTACATGCACTATCACAGTCAAAAATATAGGCGTCTACTCTAAGTACAATAAAAAGAAATTGTAATAATTGTAAATACGATTTATTTAGAACAATTTCAGTTCCTACCATGTTTGTCAAAAAGTTAAAAATGACGGAGATTTTGAGCAAAAACGGTTTTTCTTTAAAATCAAGATGGCGCCTACCGTAACGGAGGAATTCATCAGCGATTTTAAATTTAGACTACTATTGACCCCCCTAAAGATTAGAAAAATAAAATTTTGGGCAGCTCGGCATGCAAGGTCAAATGCTATCCCGACTGGAGTAATATACTTTTGATATTATTGCATGTAACTTTTTTGATATGTTAACAATTTAGTTCCTTTTAACCACTTAAAGTCCTATGTTTTGACAATCTGTGGGCTAATTTTCAGCCAAATCGATTATGATGTGTTTTGGGAATGGAGTGAAATGTAAAAAACGGTATTTTAACGTTTTCTACACTATAAAATTCGATCAAAAACTTTTTTTGAATCAAAATAACTTGTTATAATGCTATATGACATTTTTGAGTCCCTTTTATTAAAATATTATTTTTTCCATTGATACTTTACGATAGAAAATGCAAATTTGTTTAAATAAACACCAAATCACTGTAAAAACGCATAAAATAACATTTTGAGAAAAAAGAAAAAGAAGGCTTTTTGACCTTAAATATCTTATTGTTACGTCCCGCAGAAGCTATACACCAAGTTTCCGAAAAATCGGAGATCCAAAAGTTTTTGCCCGAGTGATTTGACTTGGAATGTACCCTAACTATTTAAAATGCATAAACTTACTAATAAATAATTTTAATATTTAGACCGATTCAACCTTTTTACTACGCATTGTAAAGTTATTCTTCTGGAAAAAGCAAAACATATTATGTTTTATGTATATACATTTATAGGCTTAATTAATACGTGAGCTCAAATTTAATACAGGAATACAATTTTCGTGCCAGAGAAGTCAGATATGGAGACCAGGGAACTGGAGGAGGTGGTGCAATCAAACCCTTAACTAATCTTGAAGAGAGGCTGTTGGCTCTGTTAGTGTCTGAGCTGTCAATCGAAGGAGCTCAACTGGCAGAAGCTGGAGTTGAAACATATATGATGGACGTAAGTTCTTTATCAGTAAATTAGTATACTATCAAAATGTGATTTGGATTTGCTTACATTAACAATACTTTTGTAACGTTACAAACGTCACTTCTTTGCTATTTTATTTTTAAATAATGTAACAAACTAATCCCTTGCGATACGCCCCTGGAGGGTGACTGTATCAAACGACACATGCTTTTTGCAAAAGTTCTGTGTTTTGGGAAGTGACCTAAATAGCGTGTGTGTGGTCTACTGACCGCTGTTCCGTATCTTAATATTTAACAGATGGAATAAAGACACAAAGACCCTATTTTCAGTTTAAGTCAGTTAGCATTGAGATTTTGTACCGTAAAGACGAAAATACACCATTTGTTCGTTTATCGTGATTTTCATTGTAATAAACCCTAAAACCTTAAATAATTACCTAATTTACCTGTACAATGTCGCCCAACTAGAGGCTACGCGAAAAATCGTATATTTCGGTAGTTTAAATGAAAAAGCGCGCTTCAGCATAGTAATTACTTAAGTGTTGGACCCTCTTTCGCCGGTGTTCGCGCGAAAAGTGTGTTTCGATAGCTTAATCGGACTATTTTCACTATAAGCTCGCTAACTCAAGTTAAAATATTACGTGCTTCGCTGATTAAATAATCAAGTGGACCGACTGTTTGTTTACATGTAACAAAGTGATTCGTTTTAGTTATTCGGACGCTTTTGTCTATTTTTATTATTTATTAGACAATTGGTTACTTCGGTTACGTGTGAAAACCTTCTGTTTTGCCGAACTCGGAAGTGATTTAGTGCTAGTTGTTCCAAGGATCGTACATGTGGTGTGCAGAAAGGTGTCGGAGGTATTCTTTATCCAAGCGTGTACACAGCTATTTACTGGCAAGTACTTTCCAATTTTGCATGACAAATCATTTGTACAATTTGCGTTCCACGCAAAACCTTGAACAGTTGAGTGCGATAAAAATTAGTTCTGAGGCGGACTCTGTTCTTTCAAATAGATCTGTGGCAATAAACATTAGAGACATGACTCAAAACGTGGTGTTGACCAACGAACAATAAAGAGCTGTTATCGAGATTGGCGGTACAAAGTACTCCCGTTTCGCCGTCGGTCCAAAGTGGCAACCTGTCGAACAGCCATTCGGGTTTTGATGGACACAAAGACACCGATGTAAATGCTTTCATTAGCGCTGTAGAAATTTATAAAGATTTCGCATTAGTGTCAGACGAAAATGCATTACGAGGAATCGCTATGCTTTTTGATGATTTCGCGGCAAAATGGTACCAAGGCGTCAAAGATACTATTGAGGCATGGGAGGAACTTGTTAGTTTGCTACGAGTTACGTTCGGTCCGAAAAAACCTTCATATCGCGTGTACCGCGAGTTATTCGCCGAGGAGCAAGACGAAAAAACGACAGTGGACGTCTTTGTTTGCCGTTGTAGGGCTGTTCTTCTGTAGTGGCGCAACTAGAACCAGGCAGCCTTACAGAAGAGATCCAGTTGGATATGGTGTATGGATTATTAAACAAGGGGATTCGAGAAAAGATTTCAAGAGATTCCGTTTCCACTTTTACGGAGCTGCTTACGGCAGCACGAAAAGTTGAAGATGTATTCGAGAGACCTTGCTCTAACAAGAACGAAGCCACCTACAATCGAGAATCGTACGAAAAACGGCCGCGATGTAGCTATTGTGGTGTTCCCGGTCATTCTGAGGATGAGTGTCGACAATTACGTGATAGACAATCCACCAATCGAACTACGACTTCGAAAGAATTTGCGAGTTCTTCGCGTACGGACAATGCTACCGTCGGAGCAATTACTTCGAATTCGCCGCGCAATAGCCTAAAAACCCCGTTAAAGTGTTACGGTTGCGGTAATCCGGGATTTATTAGGGCTAACTGCCCAGAGTGTAGTCGTACGGAAGCATCCGCGATAGGTTTCTCTTGCGTAGATATAGCTCTAGATTATGAACGAGCTCGGCCCAACGAAAGAAGATGGAAGAATCCCTTCAGAATGGGGGGAGAGCCTGTCAGCTTTGCTACTACGGGAAATAGTGCAACAAATTCACTACCACTTTACTGGGTCTCACCAGCTAAGAGAGAAGTGCTTATGACCGAGTTTGATAGAGCCTTTTGGGAAGACATCGTCGAAAAATACGGAAGTGTTTTGGCCGCGCCGGTTGTATTAGTGCCGAAAAAGGATGGCGGTACAAGACCTTGCGTGGACTATCACTGTTTAAACACCATAACAAGTGGCTCGGATCCGTTATATGACTTGCGATCGGAGTATCAACAAGTGAACGTCGTGGAAATTGATCCGGGAAAAACTGCAGTGATATCGAAACGGTTACCTCCGATAATCGTGAAGGAAGCTCCAACGCCCGTAGTGCCAAGACGAAGACGAGGACGCCCCAGGAAGAGAACTGCAACTTCTGCTGGCCCCTCCTCTAGCGAGTTCGATGCCGGAGGGGAGACTAACAAACTAATCCCTTACGATACGCCTATGGAGGGTTACTGTATCAAACTACACATTCTTTTGCAAAAGTTCTGTTGTGAAGTGACCTAAATAGCGTGTGTGTGGTCTACTGACCGCTGTTCCGTATCTTAATATTTAATAGATGGAATAAAGCCACAAAGGCCCTATTTTCAGTTTGTCAGTTAGCATTGAGATTTTGTACTGTAAAGACGAAAATACACCATTTGTTCGTTTATCGTGATTTTCATTGTAATAAACCCTAAAACCTGAGACAATTACCTAATTTGCCTGTACAATAATTATTTTATTCTATCTTCTTTATTAATTCATTAATCTTCTATTTGTTTTACCTGTTTTCCCCGTTAAAAATTGGTGGTTGGCGCCCTGTTTTTTTATTTATAGGCATATCTCAACATTCTTGTTCTATCTCAGCATAAAAGATTCTTATTCAATCGTTCTGTGGTTCATGACAATGACATCTCACTGTCGTTTCTCGTTTCAAATTTTAAGCCTCCCACTCACGAAGTCTGTCAATGTCAAGTGAAACCTCTTGTCAAAATGGACGAATATTTTTTCTTTCGATTTTAAAATCTATTTAAGGCAGTGTAGAAACAACCGCAAGATACCAAGAATCCGCAGACAGATACCAAGTGCTATCGAATAAGTATAATCTCTGATCTGTTAAGTTTCGGTAAGGTCTTGTCCATAACTTTTAATACATCACTTAATTATGACTCTTATGAAAAATAAACATGATTAGTTAGATTACTGTTTTATTTGCTCCACTGGATTTTCATTGTTCATGTTTTTGAGTAATACAAGGTGGACTCACAACTTGGGAGATTGAGCTAGTCTAGGGTAGACGATAACTATATTGAAATATTATTCTTCAATATTATTTCAATTATCTGGGGTAGTTTATTGCATCACTTTGACGCCCAACTTGAATTGTCTTATTCGAAGATTTGAGCCTTGAGTTTGTAGTTTGGTAGCAAATAAAACATTAATAAATACTGTTTTCATATATTTCATATTATATTTATGTTTTGCAGTAAATCTTAATATTTGCATATTTTTGATACTTTTTGACTACTTTCCATATATTTAACATTATTTTCAAATGTTTGGGTTAAAAAGTATTTCATTTTCATAATATACAGGGTGTTTCATTAATAATTGTCCATATAGTAACTGGAGAAACCTTAGCACAAAACACGAAGATTTAACCTAAAACACTTAAATAAAATGTGATTCCTTATCGAGTTACAGGGTGTGTTATCTAAAAAATTAAGAACTATTTTTGCTCAGCATTTTAAAACTATTTGACGTATCGACCGTTAAGTACCAATACCTCCTATCTACATTTTTTTCAAAAATAAGTTTATCGCGCCATCTAACTGCAAAGCTTGTTACGCATCTTCTAACAAAATATCCTAACTGTATCTATTCTCAAAGTATTTAAAATAACATCATGGAAATATATCCTACCTTAATCAGCGTTTTTTATGCCGGAAATACCTTCTAACTGAATAGCAGAAATACCTTCTATCTACTCATTTGTGGTTGTTGTTTGTTAGTTGTACCGCCTATCAACAGTTTCCCGGTATTATTCGTTTTTTGTATCTTATTTAGTTCTTCTGCCGTACAATATTGTATTTACGTGTGTGTCTGGTGTTATCAAAAGGTAAGGAGTGTTTTACAACTAAAATTAACAGCCTAAGTAAGACTTTGTACAAAAAATAAATACCTAACCTCAATTTAACTCATGTTTTTGTGTGTTAAAGTTCTTATAAATTAATTTTAAGTTAAGATGATAGTTACATATTCAAGGCTTATAATACAGTTATAGTTAAAAATGTACACACAACCACCAAAGGGAGTTTTAGTAAATTGAAATGTAGATAGCAGATCTTTCCACAAAAATAATTAAAATTACTTAAGGTGTTCGTAGTACATAGGCGGCGCAAAAAACGGGCATATCGGATATTTTGTCATAATGAAAAGCTGTTTAAGAACAGAAAAATGCAGCTATTAATATTAAAGTACGTTTTAACTAACATTGGAAACAAAACATTTTGCTTTTATATGATAAATTATAATAAAGATTATTTTCGATCCCCTAATAGTTATATTTACGTAACAAGCAATGTTTAAAGCATTGAATTTTCAAGTAAAATCTCAAAGTAGTACCTAAATGCAAATTTTTTTACAGATGAATATCAATCAAGATCGACGTAGGAAAACACGGGCAGCTGAAATATTAGGATTGGCTTTGAAACTTGATGAAAACATTCCTTATGGCTGCACAAGTGAGTCTACTACTAGCGTTATTATTTCTGAAGGTTTAGAGCCCACAAGATCACAATCTAAAAATCTGAGCCAAGACGAACACTGTGTAAACTTAATTCATGAAACTACGACATTGATCCACAGTGTACTGTTACCAGATGGAAGTTCCTACATTCCGGAGACAAATGAAAATATTACTCCTCCTATTAGTACAAGCCAACAAGTTGGTAGTCTTGCCTTGTCTGACAATCAAGAAAGTAATCGTTCCTATCAAAATGTGTTTTCCTCCAACAATTTAGAAGACTCCCACTTCCAACAGTTAAACGAGGAACTTCATACTGAAAATGTAATTACAGAGAGAGCATCGACTCCAAGTACATCTTCAGCTCACGATTTTTCACCCAGTGAAAGTTCCTATAACCCAGAGTCTGATTCATCGGAGACTGAGAGCGAAGATAGGGTGTCTGAAGAAAATAGTGTGCCGGATTCTGAGCTGGTGCCAAGACAGGTTTATTTCGGAGAAATCAATGAAGAACGAAAAAGAAAAATTAAACCAGATAGTAAGACTTGGAAAAAAAATCGTAACAAAGAGTTAAGAATGCTTGGCAAAGATTACTTAGGTTATACAAATCCGAAAGAGGGAAAAATGTTACACAATACTCCCCGAAGCGCTCGCAAACTGGGTGAAGCATGCAAGTCTAAAAAATGTACAACAAGTAAAGTCAGGAATTGTGAAAAACTGACCGTGGAGATGCGACAAGATATATTTAATAATTTTTGGACAAACTTAAATTGGGAACAAAGGAAGATTTATATAAATGGATTAGTCTCCCGACAAACTACTGCTAGAAAAACTGTAGGGTGTGAGACAAGACGGGAAGGTACTTTCCAGTATTTTTTGCCTACAGCTGAGGGTAATTTGCGAGTTTGCAAGACATCCTTTTTAAATACATTTTCCCTAGGTTCTTTTACTGTACAATCTTGGGTCAAGAAGTCAGTTCATAAAACACTTCCATGTAATGAAGTCACCAATAGCAATCGAAAACGAGTTGTGCCAAGAGGAACGGCGACAAGAATCCAGATGCTACGTGAATTTTTTAAAAATATCCCAACACTTCCCTCTCATTATAATAGAAAAAATTCGAGAAAATTATTCATCGAGCCATATTACCGAAATAAAACAGAACTCTATAATTCCTATAAAATATGGTGCTCAAATAATAACGAAGAGAGTGCAAGCAGACATACTTTTGACAAGATATTTAAAGATTCAAATCTTTCTATTTATACCTTAAAAAAGGATATGTGTGACATCTGTGTCAGTTATAAAGAAGGAAATATTTCAGACGAAAAATATAAAGATCATATTCAACGTAAATCAAGAGCAAGAGCCGAGAAAGAACATGACAAGGAAAAAGCACAAGCTGGTGAATTTAATCTTCTTACAATGGATCTTGAAGCTGTCAAAGTGTGTCCTTATCTGACTGCAAGTGCCCTCTACTTCAAAACGAAGTTAAGTTGTCACAACTATACGGTCTACAATTTGGTCACTCATCATGCAACATGCTATTGGTTTGACGAAACTGCCAGTGACTTGACAGCAAGCACATTTGTTAACTTCCTTTTAGATTACTTGTCACAACACTGTCTCGCCAACAGGTTACCTATAGTAATATTTTCAGATGGCTGCACATACCAAAATCGGAATAACATTTTGTCTAACGCATTATCTGCCTTTTCTGTAAAATATCAGATAGTTATAACCCAAAAGTTTTTAGAACCGGGTCACACTCAAATGGAGTGTGACTCGGTCCACAGCGCTATCGAGACTAAATTGAAGCATCGTGAGATTCATCTTCCGAGCGATTATGCTTCTGCTACTAAGGAAGCAAGAAGTAAGCCATTTCCGTATGAAGTGAAATTGGTTGACTATCAATTTTTTAAAAATTACGCAAATGAGGACACATGGCGATACACTTCCATTAGGCCAGGTCGTAAAGTAGGAGATCCTGTTGTAACAGATCTGAGGGCTTTACTGTATACCATAGATGGAAAAATACAATATAAACTAAACTTTGATGATGAGTGGAGTGAGTTGCCCATAAGACCTAAAATTATTCCTGAACCGATTTATACTCCCTTGCATGACAAAGTGCTACCTATTAGTTCTACGAAGTACTCTCATTTACAACAATTGAAAACTGTGTTACCGCAAGACTGTCATACATTCTATGACTCACTATCTCAGAAGTCTTAATGTGTTGATATCATTAATAATAATAATAAAGTTTTTTGAGTTTAATTCATTTTTTAATTACATTTAAGACCTCCTATCTTCCATTAAACACATATATTTCAAGTAACAGAGAAAAACAATACCTCCTAACTGACAAACTGTCTTTTTCAAAAGCTCTTTCAAAATCAAATATGTGAGGTACGATAATCTTATACATAAAAAAGTAGAAAGTCCATATATTAAATTATTCTGATTGGCAGAGCAAAATTAAATAAGTTTTTTGCTTCTCCTGTAAAATTTACTTGTCGTTAGATAGAAGGTATTGGTACTTAACGGTCGGTATCCTTTTCATACTTGGCAGAAGGTGCGACTACTAGACACCCTACTAAATTAAGATAAACAAACGTTTCTAGCTGCTACCAGAGGCGTACGACAGGGGATATTGAATGGTTGACCCTTCTCAAATTCTACGCCACTGGAGGCATTATTATTTTAGTGCCATTTTTAGATTCTACAATACTTTCTACGTAAATAATATACTCTTCATTGGTAACGATAAAGTCATCAGTTTTCGAGATATTTGAAGTTAAATATGAAACGGCACAGTTATTTTGATTAATAATAATTTATGGTATAGGTAATTCATATGATTAAAATTTAAAAATTATTTGTACCCAGTACTTTAAAACTATTTAGCGTACTCTTATCATACTTGGCAGAAAGTGTAGGTACTGTACACCCTACTAAATTAAGATAAATAGACGTTTCTAGCTACTACCAGAGGCGTACGGCAGGGGGGGTCGACTCTTCCCAAATTCTACGCCACTGACAAAATTGCTATTTTAGTGTCATTTTCTGATTTTGCAATACTTTTTATGCAAATAATAATCTCTTTATTCGTAACGATAAAATCATTAGTTTTCGAGATATTTGAAATTAAAAATGAAGCTACACAATACATTAATCAAAATAACCGTGTCGTTTCATTTTTAACTTCAAAGATCTCGAAAACTAATGACTTTATCGTTACGAATAAGAGTATATTATTTTCATATAAAATATTGGAGAATACAAAAATTGAACTAAAATAGCAATTCCGCCAGTGGCGTAGAATTTGGAAAGGGTCAACCATTCACTTTCCCCCGTGGCACGCCTCTGGTAATAGCCAGAAACGTTTGTTTAACATAATTTAGTAGGGTGTCTAGTAGTCGCACCTTCTGCCAAGTATGAAAAGGATACGTCAAATAGTTTTAAAATGCTGAGCAAAAATAGTTTTTAATTTTTTAGATAAAACACCCTGTAACTCGATAAGGAATCACATTTTATTTAAGTGTTTTAGGTTAAATCTTCGTATTTTGTGCTAAGGTATCTCCAGTTACTATATGGACAATTATTAATGAAACACCCTGTATATTATATTTCAGCATATTTAATTTGCATTTAATACATTGATGGTTTATTACATGTTTTTTTACTCATTCTTATAATAGTACTTTTATAGTGAGTTAAATGGTCTGTTCTTTTTTAACTTAATTAGTTTTTGTTTATAGGGTACTTTAAATTCTTTCTTTGATTTTTATTAAATTTTTATTTTTATTTTCTTCAACATGAAACTTGCACATCTTACCACAGATGAATTGATATAAGGCTTCACATTAGGGATGTCTCTGCTCCTGATGATAGAGGAAAAACGTACAGTTCTTCTTTCTCAGGAGACTAGTAACCGTAGTTTTTCAGATGTTTCGGTCACTTTGTCATTTAAGGTTGATTATAAGCAAGCTTTAGCCTCTTATACTGATCTTCACGCTCTCGTATCTGATTTTACGGGAACGAAATCTGATATCTTATATACGATCTTTAATTCTCGATTAAAACATTTGTCTGGTAGGATTTCTCTTTTTCGGTCATCTTCCGAAGAGGAAGAAAAGTTAAAGAAAGCTATCCGCTTTGATTTGTTGAAGTTAGAAGGTACTTTGTGTAACATTGTAGAACAACTTGATATTTTAGACCAGTGGTTCTCAACCTGGGGGCGCGCCCCCCTGGTGGGGCGTGAGATAATTTCAGGGGAGGCGTGAGTTTACAAAGAAAAAAAATTAAAATTAAAAAATATATATTTTGTTAAAAAACAAAATATTTTGTATTTCGTATTTTTATTTTGTTTAGAAATATTTCTTTATTTAAACGTGATTAACATCGTTTTACTCAAACACACAACCTGAGTTAAACACGACAGTCTTGTGTATGGCAACATCGTAGGAGCGCAAAGTATATTTACCAACACTGAATTGCAAGCACTCCTGGCTCCAGTTCAGTGACTCCGTCTCACGTGTCAGTCTCAGTCGACAGCGTCTGTGTGCTGTTTGTAGCAATCAGTGTAATCGTTATTTAATAACAGAGTGATTGTTTGTGAATTATTTAATAGTGTTGTGTAACAGCTTTGAAAATGGCTTAGTCGCTTCCAAAGAAAAGATTGTATTCAGATGATTATTACCAAGTATGGTTTTACCTTTATGGAGAAAAACGGCAGTCATTTACCTCAGTGTGTCAACTGCCATGCTGTTCTTAGTAATGATGCAATGCGCCCCGGACGTTTGGAACGGCATCTAATTACAAACCATTCTTCTTTGAAAGATAAAGGCCCAGAATTTTTTATTGCCAAAAAAGCAGCCTAAAACGCATGAAACTTGACTCTACTGCAAATTTTCGTGTTGAAAATGAGAAAGCTGTGGAAGCATCATACACAATAGCACTTTTGATAGTTAAAGACAAGAAACCACATACTATTGGTAGTAGATGTATATGATACGAGCAAAAATGAGGAGGAGGAGGTCAATGAACTGGACATCTGTTAGTCTAGACAGTATCCGGTCTAAAAAATAACTCAAGGTTAACGGCCAATATCTAAAAATAGCTCAAGGTCAATGAACTGGACATCTGTTAGTCTAGACAACATTAATTGGTTGATCTAAAAAAATAGGGTGGGGGAATATATGATATTACTGTGTGCAAAATGAGGAGCCCAATGAACCGCCGGTATAGACATCTAGTCTGATATATATCCTTTTAGGGAGAGGAACATTTAAGCTTCTAGACAATATCCGGGTTAAAAATAGTTCAGCAATTGCCATTTAACCACTGGTCAATCTAGTCAGCAGGACATTGATTACTAAACAATTATTTTAAATGGTCAGTGGTCATTTCTGGTTGGCTGGATTGGAGTGGACATTGAGTAGCCCCAAATAAACAAAAATAAATTATTTTAAATTGTATCATTAAATATAAAATAAATCACATAACTGCATTATCGATGGACATTGATTACTAAACAACAATTTTAAATGGTCAGTGGTCATTTCTGGTTGGCTGGATTGGAGTGGACATTGAGTAGCCCCAAATAAACAAAAATAAATTATTTTAATTTGTATCATTAAATATAAAATAAATCACATAACTGCATTATCGATGGACATTGATTACTAAAGAACAATTTTAAATGAACTCCTTTTCTGGTTGACTGGATTGGAGTGGACATTGAGTAGCCCCAAATAAACAAAAATAAATTATTTTAATTTGTATCATTAAATATAAAATAAATCACATAACTGCATTATCGATGGACATTCATTACTAAACAACAATTTTAAATGAACTCCTTTTCTGGTTGGCTGGATTGGAGTGGACATTGAGTAGCCCCAAATAAATAAAAATAAATTATTTTAATTTTATTAAATATAAAATAAATCACATAACTGCATTCTCGATGGACATTGATTACTAAACAACAATTTTAAATGAACTCCTTTTCTGGTTGGCTGGATTGGAGTGGACATTGAGTAGCCCCAAATAAACAAAAATAAATTATTTTAATTTGTATCATTAAATATAAAATAAATTACATAACTGCATTATCGATGGACATTGATTACTAAACAACAATTTTAAATGAACTCCTTTTCTGGTTGGCTGGATTGGAGTGGACATTGAATACCTCCCAATTAACAAAATTAAATTATTTTAATTTGTATCATTAAATATAAAATAAATTACATAACTGCATTATCGATGGACATTGATTACTAAACAATAATTTTAAATGAACTCCTTTTCTGGCTGTCTGGATTGTCACAATGCATGTTAATTGTATAAATTAAAAAGTCATTCCCGCCAAATATGAAAAATAATTCTCATTCTCAGACGGAAATGCAAAAACTATCTATCCGTTCCCAGTGTATAGAGAACTCCTTCTCATTTTGCTTAAAACAAAAACAACAAAAGTTTGTTTTTTTAGACAAACATACTCCCGGCAAATGAACTGGAATAGTGTCCCGGCAATTTCCATCGTATCTTGAATCACATTTGGCTTAAAACAAAACACGGCTTGCACTTACGCAACATAAAAATTCACTGGGATGTATGCAGGATGTACGCAGATATGCTCTTCATAATATTAAATGTTATAGCAAGCACAGAACAGGGACGTCCTAAGATCTATTTCGATTTAATAAACCTTTTAAGCAATCAATTTATGTATTAATATTTTTTGGGACAAAAATTATTGAAAATAACCAATTAATAATGCTCTTCTAAATAATAAATGTTATAGCAAACACAGAACAGGAGCGTCCTAAGATCTATTTTGATTTAATAAACCTTTTAAGCAATCAATTTATGTATTCATATTTTTTAAGACAAAAATTATTGAAAATAACCAATTAATAATGCTCTTCTTAATAATAAATGTTATAGCAAACACAGAACAGGAGCGTCCCAAGATCTATTTTGATTTAATAAACCTTTTAAGCAATTAATTTATGTATTAATATTTTTTAATACAAAAATTATTGAAAATAACCATATAATAAGGTCAACCTTCGCATACGTTGTTTCTGTCTTTTAAAATCAGACTCATTGAAAAATTATTCAATAGAATTTTTAGCTATATTTTTCTTATAATCGGTTGCATGTAGCTACCATTTTTGTCAATTATTTAGGTATGCTTCAAAAATAATTTTTATAACTCAGTCAGATATTTTTTGGTTAAAACAAAAATCTTTGTGTAAAAATTAATAAAGTGTCCTTTGTTTTCAAATAATTGTCAGAAATACTAAAAATAGGCAAAAACTGTTCTTCCTTAATAACAAATGTGATTAAACAAGAAAGAGTAACACATGATATTGTATAGTGTGGGAATTCATTTCATGGTTTTTTCATGCAAATTGGTAGAAAACAGTTGTCGTAAAAGATAAAAGACGTTGGGACATAATTAAAAATTTAACTGAACCCCACACATACTGTGAGAAAATAACAAATACAGTTGGTGGTATTTTTTTGTGAAAAATTAAGAGAATATGCAGAAACATAAAACAAACAGACTGTGAGAGTTAGACATGTGGATGGTGTTTTTTGCAAAAAGTCATATAGATGGTGATTCGGTTTCCACAGTTCCTTAAAAATGAAGCTATATTTCCATGGAGGGGTACAAAGCTTACAAGCCAAGAGAAACACAACATGGGCGTGGTGTAGCTATCCCATTGGTTGGTTCACCCTCGTGGGTAACAAAATGTACTAAGAAGCGTGGGGGTTTTAAAGATTGATCGGTCTGCTTATCTCCACTCTTTCCCAGTTGGCTATTAATTTCATTAAAATTAGCTCATACAAGTTCTGCCGAATATTCCAAAATCAAAGTGAAGTTTACAGTACCTGAATGTTCGAAATCAAGTGCCAAAATTATTTCGCATTTGAGAAAGTCACCCAATGGGAAAAAAATTAGTGAAGTGAAGTTAAACTCCAGCGTGGACGGGGAAAAATTTAAGGAAGTGAACTTAAATTTCAGCGTGGAACTAACCGAAGGAGATTTTAGTTGTCACCGGCCAATGGATTATAAAATATTTGAGCAACAAGTTATGGCGTCATCCACCCCAATGATCGACCCAAAATACTATACTGTATCATCTAACGATGAAGAAGACGGAGGAAAAGAAGAAAAAGAAATAGGTAATGGCTCTTTTCATGGATCAAATCTTATTCAGAGTGACGATTTTGACAACCTCATGGTAAAAAAGAAGAAGACGACCTAAATATTACCACAAATTATGATAATATTGACAAAACTGTCAAAACTACAGATGATGAATATGACAGTCTAGTAAAAACATTTGTAAGTGACAATACTCGTTATTTAGAAGAAAACCAAATTCAACGGGCTGTGCTACTTAAGAAGATTAGTGGTTATGAGAGAAAACGCGATAGGGCTCAAAAAAGTTTGGACAAAGTTAATAAAAACATTGGCATCTGCAACCAAATTCTGACGTCTATATTGACCTGTAAACCTGTGGACAATTGAAGGGGGGACTGCAATAACCAGGCAGCTCCACTTTTTTACGAAAATGAGATTTTCAGTGACTTACTCTTAACACAAATCGGCCGATCGCTCCCTGCAACAAACGGGTATCTCTTAATAACGGCACATAACTGGCAACGATATTTGGAGCTACCTTGCTTTCGGTTTGTAGCAAAAACCGGGCAGCTCCTGGAGCTGACTGGTTCTTGCACTTAACTGTTGGCAAAATAATATAATAGAAAACATAGGACAATATAAGTGTGTAAAACGGCATTTATGAACATTCACGCAATAACGAAAAGTAGGGTGGAGAGAATAGTGACTCATATGGCTTCACAGATAGTGGGTCCGAAAGACATGCGAGGGCGGTATGAAACTAGACCAAATAAAATCCCAGATCATATTATCAAGTCCATTGAGGATCATATAAATAGCTTTTCAAGAAGAAAAATCCATTATAGCAGAAATGATAACCTAAGCAGAAGATATCTTTCATCCGAACTGAATTTAAGGCTTATGCACAGATTGTATTTAAAAAATATGAACCAGAACAGCATAATCTATTAGACGCACCAGAGTTTAAGCCAAATGTTCCATACACATATTATCGGCGTGTATTTGTGGAAAATTTTAATTTAACCTTTGGCCACCCTAGAACAGATACTTGCAAAACTTGCGACATCCTTGACAATAAAATAAAATGTGCCAAAGATGATGAAACTCAAAACACATTGAAGGTGGAAAAAAAAGTGCACCTGACTAAAGCTGATACTTTCTATAAAGATTTAACAGAAAAACTGCTTTGGCTAAGGAAGATCCCAGAGTTGAAGTCATGTCATTTGATTTTGAACAAAACATGCCCCTGCCACATGTTCCTTCTGGTGACGTGTTCTACAAGCGCCAGTTGTGGTTTTATCCATTTTGCATCCATAAGAGCAGCGTTTCGAATAGTTACTTTTATGTTTTCGATGAAATAACGGGTCGGAAATCTCCAAATGAAGTGATAAGTTGCTTACACGACTTTATTAGTAACTACATTGATCCGCAGGTAACAACTCTTTACGTTTATAGTGACAACTGCGCTGCGCAGAACAAGAACTCCGTTCTTGTTCACTTTTGGCAATCTCTTCTATTGCATGGAAGATTGAAGAGAATAAGACACCGTTATCCCGAACCTGGGCATAGTTTTTTACCCTGCGACAGGTCGTTTGCTCTGGTGGAAAAAGAAAAAAGAAAGAAAGAGTTTATCTGCCAGAGGAATGGAGTCGCATGACAGCAAATACCAGTAAGAAGTTTATTGTGAAAACTGTTAAACAAGATATGATTCTAAACTATAAAGAAGTTCTTGAGCCATTGTTTAAGAAAAGCAATATTAAAAATAGTTCTGGTGCAAAATTTACCATATCGAAATATAAAGTTATCGAATTGAGTGATACACATAGACTGTTACATGCTCTGAGTCAGCGAATGGTTTTGTGACTGAGGATTTCGTTCTTCTAAAGAAATCTTGTGTACCGATTTTTCCACAAGTACACAATAAGGTTTATAATGCCCCGTTGCCTTTGAAAAGGGATAAGCTATTAAATGTCATGGAATTGGCCAGACAGTGTGTTGGCGAGGCTGAAATATGGTACTACCAACAACTTATTCCTGTAGAGCCAGAAGACTAAACTTCCGAAACTGAAGATGAACACTTGTAACCTAAGAAGAATATTACCTGTTTTTTATGTTTTCATATTCCACTGGTTAGTTTGTATTTTGATAATAATGTTATAAGGACATTTTATTTAGTTTCTTTACTTTTTGTATCCAAATAACATATAAATAAACCTAAAACTATTTTTTTTTGTATATTTTTGGCAAAGCAGCTCAATTTTTTTTTATTTTATTAAAATATGATATTTATAATATTTACAAAAACTACGTAAAAACTTTTTCTTTAGATATGCTTTCACCGCAGGAAAAAATAATCAAAAATAAACTAATTTTGAATTTTTAGGAGGTTTTTTTCGATTTCCCACAAATTTTAAAATATGGAGCTACCTGGTTATTGCACCCACCCCTTCAATTAGTGTGGACTGCAGTGATAAAGAACAATATTATATAGTTTTATTTTTATGTTGTATGCTAAATTGTATGTTTAACAATGTAAATTAATTGTTTGTTTAACTATGTAAATTAATAGCATTCTGCTTATTGGTTTATTTAGTTAAACAAACATATTCTAAAATGACAATTTTACTTTCATTTTGGAATATTAGACAGAACTTGTATGAACTAATTTTAATAAAATAAACATTTTAAATAATATTTTAGTTATTTTTTACCGACAGCTTAATAGCAAATCGTTGGTGATGTGACAATACCTTCTATCCGCTTCTACAAAAATCATGTAAAAGCGGATAGGAGTATTGTCACATCACCGATGAAAGGAGGTATAAATAAATACCTCATATACCGATATAAATGAGTAATGCACACACTAATAACATGCGAAATTACAAAACAATATACCTAGTTACCTCTCATTTGTATTTTATAGGTAGGCAGTTTTGCCAATAATTGCCTCGTAATTATAAACACTTACCTAAGTAATACATATATTATTGTGTTTCAATTTATCAATCAAAGATAGAATAAAAATTTAATTTTTTTAATATAACCCGGGCACATAAATTTGATACACCCTGTATATTGATTTGTAAATATTTAGTAGAAGGTAGTGTTACGGTTGAAAGGTCTTTTTCTCAAAGTTCTTGTATAATTCATAATGAATATCAAATTTTGATAAGATGTATAACAAGTTGTATACCTATCAGGCCTTATTTAACATTTAAATAGTAACGGAAATAGTAAATACTATATTTTATTTTGATTGGGCTAAGTTCAAGGTTTCTGTCAGGTGCGAAATAGATAATTAATTTTGAGGCTGGTCTTCGTTGATAGCTTGAAGTAAAAGCATGGTTTTTTAAGTAAACCGATCAGACTTCGATCAAGATGTGCATATATTATCACAAATTATATTTTGGATTATTCTAAAGATTACATCAGTTTGTGGAACATCGTATGGACTTAGTTTTCCGATTCCTTGTTGGAGATTATAGAATCTAGTTTCTGTGAAAGCCTTCGTTAGCCATACATTTTTTGCACGAAGAAAAAACCACGTGTTTCCACCGCATAGATTTTCCAGAATTTTGTATACAGGCTGTGAATTATATGTATTTTAAATATTAGTTGGAGACCTTTGTCCGCTGAAGTCGGATATTTATTCCGATTTGATGTTTGCCGAAATGCAGTAATGAAGTTGTTGGATGCAACTTTTTCTATTGGTTGTTTGTAAGAATGTTGATGGTGTGAAGACGTTCAAGTTTTGGAACTAAAGGTTAGTGAAATTATTTACATCACTACTTTCGCGTAAAAAAGACTATTCTTTTGTTTGTTTTTTTATTTGAGAGACACTTCAACATCTCACTAGTCAATCTGTTCCTAAGATAGATAATATTTTATTACTTCATTAAAGTCATAATAAAATTATTATTCAACAGTTTTATTTTAAAATAATGTAAAGAGCTCTTAGGGAATTTAGGTACTTTAGTTGAAACTTCTTCGAGGTGACTTTTTAGCAAGTGTTTTTCTCTTTAATTTCAAACATTGTAACGATATACTTATTATATTGATGTTTATAATAAATAATATTTGTTTTGGTAATAAAGTTATATGTGTTTACTATTTAATTTATAATTCTCACATATTTTTGCTGGCGCCCTGTAATTAGATATTCCTAAAATCTACTTTGAATAAATCATTTTAGGCCAGACTAAAATGATTCCTTCTTATGTTTTCTAACCCACCCCAGAGAAGTCTCAAATCTCTATGGTCTGACTTTTATTTGTTTGTTTTCTTTAAATTAACTATAGCTGTTACAGAGAAAGCGTCTTTCTTGGTAACAATATATTTTGTCGCCTTTCAACTTGGGGCCCGATTTTGTACTTTTTTGCCGGTCAGACATTTCTTTTGTTGTTCTTTTTATTTTTTGTGCTGTATGGTTTTTAGTGCTAGCCTGTTTTGTTTTTCTTCGGTGTTTGCTAAATATTTATGTGTACACTAATTGATGTTAATTACTAGTTAATTGATTAATGTTAATTGACTGGTTTATTGAAGTAAATTAATGTTGTTTCTAATGGTTGATTCTTTTATACAGATTGTCCTTGCTAATTAGTATTATTGTTTTTGATCATTAAACTAACTTAAAATCATTTCTCATTTTGCTAATTTTTCTTATATAAGTATTATTATTTTCGATCATTGAACTAACTTAAAATTATTTTCTTATCTTGCTAATTTTTCTTATACAGATTGTCTCGTATATGATTATAAATTGATCATAGGTTTAGTCTCTGCTATTTTTTTTTATATTGGATAATAAAACCTGATATAGTTTAGTAACATTTTTGTTTGAGAATACATAGGGAGTTCATTTTAGGAATTAAGGTTGTTTGTTGTTTTTATTTTTTTTGTTTTGGACAGTTTTGAACTATCTATTTGGTTAGGTATTGATTTTGCAAGTATATGTGAGAGTTAAATAGTTTTGAACAATGGAAATATATTAAATTTTTTTTGTCGAGTTTTTAATGAAGATGCTTTTACTTTTATGATGTAATGTTGGAATTTTAAGTAAGTATAGTAAAGAATAGGTGAATTGTAGATACTTCTTTTGAACCAACGGATTTTTGTTGATCTGTGTTATTTTCTGAGTGTTAATACTAGTATCTGAAATAAAGTTTATTGATAGTATGGCTCCATCCAGATTTAAAGTTGAACATTTGCTTCCTGAAGAATTAGACTATGAGTTAAAAGTTAGAGGACTTGAGATACCATCTACTGTTGAGTTAAAAATGTCAACTTTGGGGGGAGTAATACATCAAGAAGTTACTAATAGGAGTGTCTTAGATACAACTGTTATGATGGACTTTAAGCAAGAGGAAGCCGCTATTCAGTCCACTCGTCTAGATTTAAAAGCAAATATTGATGATTTTTCTGGAAATACTAGCTCCAATAGTTATGCAAAACTCTTATCTAGGATTTCACATGTAACAGGTCGTATTTTAAGGTTAATTTGTCAGAGTGAAGAAGAAGAAATGAAGAAATCTAAATGGTTAAATGAAGTTTTTAGTTTAGAAGGTGTTTTGGTTGAAAAAACTGATAGTGAGGTACCTTTGGCTCAGTCTTCTCCTATTCCTAGAGTTAGTCAGAATCTTACCAGTCAAAAATCTTTTCCTGTGCATAAGTTGGGACTGTCTTTTTCAGGGGATGAGAAGAGTGAATCTGTGATTGACTTCTTGGAACGCCTGGAATGTCTTTGTGCATCAAGGGATATAAGTGAGACACAACTTTTCTTGTCTGCTGGTGATTTATTTGTTGGCTCAGCTTTTGTATGGTACAAGAATAATAAGTCTTTATTTCAGTCTTGGTCAGATTTAGTTCGAAATCTTAAGTCAAATTATCTGCCTTATGACTACCAGGATCACATTTTGGTTGAAATTAAGAACCGAAGACAAAAAGTAAATGAACCAGTCACCATTTTCATTAATGCTGTTCAAAATTTATGTCATAGATTGGAGACACCTTTAGAGGAAAATCAGATTGTTAGATTTATTCGTAAGAATTTGCTGCCAGAATATATCCAATCGTTGTCACTACTGGATATTAATACTGTTAGTGAGTTAACTGATAAATGTAGGCGTTTGGACGAAGCTCAAGTTTGGATGAAAGCTTCATCGACTGTTCCTACCGATCCTATTCAAAGAGAAAATTCTCAGTTCTCTCGTTATACTGCTTCTACCCCTCGCAATCAAACTTCAAAGAACTTTATGAATGTTTCTGCTCTTAGTTCAGACATTGTTTGTTGGAATTGTAAAGGAAGTGGTCATATGGCTTCTGGTTGTTCGGCTCCTAGACGGATGTTTTGTTATGGATGTGGTCTTTCTGGTGTCATTCGTTCTCATTGTGTGAACTGTTCAAAAAACTTCAAAAAGGAGGAAATTGTGAGTTCCGGCAGTTCTCCTCAGGAAACAACAGGAATCGAAGTTACCACACCAAAACAAGGCAAAGGAAAGCAACGAAGGAACAATCAAAAATCCAAAGGAAATCCAGGCCCATCTCATCAATAGGATTTTCCAGAGTTAAGAATAAGTTAGGTTCATCTAGTCAGTGTCCTGTTATGAATAGTTTAAATAGTGTTAGTAATGATAGTTCAGATTATGTTAGGACAGAAAATGTAGTCGAAAGTATTAGTAGGTCTTCTTGTGAATGGAAAAATTGGTTGAAAATTGTGAAGAATTTTGTGAAGTATGGTATCCTTTCATACCAACCAAACATAGATTCTATTGGTTTCGGTGACGCGTTAGATAATAGAGTATATTTGCCTTTGTCAATGTTAGATGGTCATTTTAAAGGATTAGTTGATTCAGGTTCAAATATTTCAGTCATTGGTGGGAAGTTTATTAATTTAGTTCAGGATTCTAGTTTGACTTTTAGCCCTGTAAAAGATCTATCTGTTTCTACTGCTGATGGACAGATTCAAGAAGTCTTAGGTTGTGTAGACATTTTAGTAACTTTTTCCGGTAAAAGTAAAATTGTAAAATTTTTTATGATTTCCTCTGTCAAGCATGATTTAATTTTAGGAATGGACTTTTTAAATCAATTTAAGGTTAGTATAGATTTCTCAAGGAAGAATTGTGAAATGTCATCACTATCTTTATGTATTGTGAACACTATTCAAGATTTTGGTTGCTTGAATAAGAGTCAAAAGGAACAACTTGATCAAATTGTAAATTTGTTTAAAGAAATTGGTTCTGATGATCGATTAGGGAGAACTTCACTTTTGGAACACTATATTGATACTGGTGATTCCCCTCCTTTTAAGCAGAGACAATATCCTTTATCTCATGCTATGCAAGAACATCTATTGAAAGAACTCGATCATATGTTAAAGTTGGGAATTATTGAAGAGAGTAAATCATCATACGCTTCTCCTATTTGGCTTGTTAAAAAATCTGATGATACATACCGTATTTGTTTTGATGGTAGAAAACTAAATTCAGTCACTGTTAACAAAGATGCCTTCCCACTACCTCTGATTGACACTATTCTGTCTAAACTTCGTGATGCTCGTTATATTTCGTCTATTGACTTGAAAAATGCTTTTTTTCAAATTCCATTGGAAGAAAGTTCAAAAGCTAAGACGGCTTTTGCTGTTCATGGTAAAGGACTGTACCAATTTCGTGTTATGCCCTTTGGTCTTGTGTCCGCACCCCAAACCATGTGTCGTTTGATGGACTTAGTACTAGGTCCCGCATTTGATGAATATGTTTTTTGGTATCTGGATGATATTGTGATCGTTACGCCCACTTTTGAGACTCATCTTGAAATCTTAAAGAAAGTTTTTGAAAGATTGAAAGAAGCGAACTTGACAGTTAATCTATTAAAGTGTAAGTTTTGTCGTCCTTCTTTAAAATATTTAGGATATGTTGTAGATCAGTTTGGACTCAGAACTGATCCAGATAAGGTTTCTACGATATGTGATTTCCCTGTTCCCAGGACTACTACTCAAGTGAGACGTTTCTTATGAATGACTAATTATTATCGTCGTTTTTTAGTTAATTATGCAACTTTAGCAACCCCTATTTCTAATCTGTTGCGTGATAGGAAAAAAGGTCAGAATATTGTTTGGAATGCAGACGCTCAAATGTCCTTCGAGCAAATTATAGTAGCTTTAACTACTGCCCCTGTGCTAAGTAGTCCTGATTTTACTAAAACTTTCTATCTCATGTGTGATGCTAGTAATGTAGGAACGGGATGTGTATTGTTCCAGATTGAGGATGGTTTGGAACACCCTATTGCTTATATGAGTAAGAAGTTCAACAAAAATGAACAAAAATTTTCAACCACTGAGAAAGAATTATTAGCTATTTTGCATTGAGTAGAACACTTTAGGTACTATTTGGATGGTCGTTTTTTCTATGCTGTGACCGATCACTCAGCACTAGTTTGGCTTAAAAATTTGAAGACTCCTTCTTCTAGGTTAGCTCGTTGGATTATTCGTCTGTCCGCTTTTGATTTTGAAGTTGTTCATCGTAAAGCTTCTGGTACTGTTGTAGCTGATGCATTGTCTAGAGTTCATGATGTCAATCTATTGGATTTGTCACAATTGAAAATTGACAAATGGTACCGTCAGATGATCAGTAATGTTATAGAGGATTCAGATAAATACCCTACTTATAAGGTTGAAAATGGCCTTCTGTACAAACATCTTTTTAATCGCTTTGATCTTCTTTCTTCTCAGTCCAACTGGAAAATAGTTGTACCAAATGCCCATCGTTCTGAAGTCATTTCTCAATTTCATGATGATCCTACTGCAAGTCATCTTGGCGTATATAAAACTCTAGCTCGTGTATCAGAGTTGTATTATTGGCCTAAGATGCGAAAAACTATTCACAATTATGTTCGTAAATGTCAAGTATGTGCTGCTTGTAAACCTTCAAATCTCCCTCAAGCTGGTTTGATGGGTTCGTATAGAAATATTAATCATCCATTTCAGATGGTGTCATGTGATCTGTTAGGTCCTTATCCTCGTTCTAAAAATGGTAACTCATTCGTGTTTGTTATTGTGGATTGGTTTACGAAATTTTCATTAGTTCAGCCTTTGTCTAAAGCTACTTCAAGAGCTGTATGTAGATTTTTAGAGAATCATGTTTTTCTTATTTTTGGAGCTCCACAAATTGTGTGTTGTGATAATGGTAAGCAATTTACCTCTACCATGTTTAAGAATCTTATGTCTAAGTATTCTGTTCAGAAAATTTTTTATAATGCGAATTTCCATCCCCAAGTTAATCACACGGAACGTGTAAACAAGTCCATCGTTACTGCTATACGTTCGTATTGTCACGAAAATCATCGTACTTGGGATGAAAACATACATCAGATAGGTCAAGCTATTCGCCTATCCAAGCATGAAATAACCGGACAAACACCATCATTTTTGGTTTTTGCTCGTCAAGTTCCAATAAGTGGAGACTTTTATGGTAAAATTCATGAAAACGCTGATAATCTATGGTCAGTTGAAAGTAAGATTCATCGTTTGGAAGATACTCAAGTCATGCCAAAGATTTTTGAAGATGTCAGAAAACGTATCAAGAACTCGTATGTAAAGTCTAAAGCTCGTTATGATTTGCGAAAAAGGAATATTCAGTTTCATGTTGGAGATGCTGTTTGGAAGAAGAATTTCCAAAAGTCCGACAAAAGTAATTATACTGCAGCTAAATTGTTGCCAAAGTATGTTCCTTGTGTAATAACTCGGGTTATTAGTCCATTAGTATATGAGCTTAAATCGCGAGATGGAACACGTCTGGGTAGATGGCATATTTCTACTTTGCGCCCAGATACTACGGGTTTTGATGACTCTGATAGTTCTGTGCATGATGGTGATAACAATGATGATAAATATGATGAGTCTTCTGACTCCTCTGTTTAGTAATAGAGTTATTGTCTTGTAAATGAATATATGTATTTCACTTTGTTAATTACTAATACAAACCGGATACAATGAAAGTTTAGTATGTGTTGATGTAGTTTCTATTGAAATAAGTAGTTAATGATAAGTATTATGACAAGCTTAGAACTTAGTTGTCCGTAATTTTTCAGTTCTCTTTCTATTCTGGTTTTTGTTGTTCTTTTAATTACTTACTTCTTAAGTTAATAGTTACAACTTCCATTCGTTAAGAGAATACTGAAGTCATTTTGTTGTTGCGGTCAAGTTCACGACAGTATAGTTTGGTAAAGCTGTTGAGCTTAGTCATAATTCTAATGTTAGTTTTGTTCAAACGATAAATGGTTGATTTTATGTATCCCATTTAGTTAGTTGGTGCAAAGGAATTATATTGTCTGTAAATCTGTAAGATTTTCATGGAAACTTCTGCTTTCTGGCTTCCTAATTCAAGACTTTCGTGTCTTTAGCTATGATCCAGTTGTTAAGTGAAACTTCCTTAAGCATTTTATAGGTGTATGGTAGTGGTCACCTTATTTGACCTATTCTATTGTACTTTTAATTGTTAGCTCTCAGTACACAATACCTTAAGTTGTGTTTTAACTTCTGATAAGTTTAAGTCAGTAAAAGATACAACGTGTTATGGTAAACATTTCATAACCCCAAATTTAGTTATGTATGTAGATATTTTGGTTGTAGTGACCTGATATATGTACGTATACATATATATTTTTGTAAGTTCACCGCTGTTATAAATGGTTTTGTAGGAATTTCGGTGAGAAGGATATAATATGTAGTAACTTAGGGTTGTCCTAATATATATATAGATATATTTTTTTTTAATTTTGATTGGTTTTTTTTGTTAGACTTTATCTTTAGTGGTATGAATGGGTTACGAAACTGTGTCTTTAATGACAAGGAAGTTTTCAGAGTTCGACGTGGATTGTATTTGGTTGGGTAGATAGATATTCCTACGGGTCGCTATCGACTATGCTGATCAGCACTACTGCTATTTTGCTAACATGGTCTCTTCTGCAGATTCGTTAGATTATTCATAGTACTTTAGTCGGAGTACCACTCAATTGTAAATTAGTAGAGTCAAAAATTTTAGATTGGTAAATTCTATAATTTACTAGGGTTTAGTTGGGAGTACTTGGATTTGTCCTAAATTCTAGATTTGTACGTGGATTTTGTTTTGAGTACAAAGTGAATGATGTTTCTTTTGTTTGCGAAGTTCATACTGGAGTGTTGTCGGATTTTCTTTCATATGAATAGTGTATAGTGTGAGGTTTGAGTTCAGAGCCACGGCGCAATTTACATCCTGCGAGGCCGCTCTCAAAACTATCCATCGATGGATGATACTGATAGCTCTTCAGGATAGTTCTGATCTTCAAAAGTTACGGATTTCGTAGTTAGGGATATTACTAAATATTCGTATCGTATGCCTTACTTTTTTGTTTAGATCAGGTAATCAGATTTGAAAGTGATCTGAAGCACGATGCTGTATGGATGAGCGAATGATTGTAGATGAATCTGTATTGCGGGCCCGAATAAAAGGTGTGTGTTAGGAGAAATGTACGAGTATCTGCAACAGAGAGCTCAATTCTTTTGATTGGTTGGCCTAAATTTTGGTATTTGGCAATATAGAACCTTTAGTGGAAATATTTTTTTTTGTTTTTGTTGCTTGTCACGATTTCTTACGAAAGGAAGAGATCTCATTAATAAATATGTGGTTCATTATTGTCTACATCAATGAGTGAATTTTTTTTTTCGTTATTTTGGTTGGTAGGAAAGAGAAAAAAAACCCTTTCGAGTTTTTTTGCACGGTTTTTGGGGGAGTTGTTACGGTTGAAAGGTCTTTTTCTCAAAGTTCTTGTATAATTCATAATGAATATCAAATTTTGATAAGATGTATAACAAGTTGTATACCTATTAGGCCTTATTTAACATTTAAATAGTAACGGAAATAGTAAATACTATATTTTATTTTGATTGGGCTAAGTTCAAGGTTTCTGTCAGGTGCGAAATAGATAATTAATTTTGAGGCTGGTCTTCGTTGATAGCTTGAAGTAAAAGCATGGTTTTTTAAGTAAACCGATCAGACTTCGATCAAGATGTGCATATATTATCACAAATTATATTTTGGATTATTCTAAAGATTACATCAGTTTGTGGAACATCGTATGGACTTAGTTTTCCGATTCCTTGTTGGAGATTATAGAATCTAGTTTCTGTGAAAGCCTTCGTTAGCCATACATTTTTTGCACGAAGAAAAAACCACGTGTTTCCACCGCATAGATTTTCCAGAATTTTGTATACAGGCTGTGAATTATATGTATTTTAAATATTAGTTGGAGACCTTTGTCCGCTGAAGTCGGATATTTATTCCGATTTGATGTTTGCCGAAATGCAGTAATGAAGTTGTTGGATGCAACTTTTTCTATTGGTTGTTTGTAAGAATGTTGATGGTGTGAAGACGTTCAAGTTTTGGAACTAAAGGTTAGTGAAATTATTTACATCACTACTTTCGCGTAGAAAAGACTATTCTTTTGTTTGTTTTTTTATTTGAGAGACACTTCAACATCTCACTAGTCAATCTGTTCCTAAGATAGGTAATATTTTATTACTTCATTAAAGTCATAATAAAATTATTATTCAACAGTTTTATTTTAAAATAATGTAAAGAGCTCTTAGGGAATTTAGGTACTTTAGTTGAAACCTCTTCGAGGTGACTTTTTAGCAAGTGTTTTTCTCTTTCATTTCAAACATTGTAACGATATACTTATTATATTGATGTTTATAATAAATAATATTTGTTTTGGTAATAAAGTTATATGTATTTACTATTTAATTTATAATTCTCACATATTTTTGCTGGCGCCCTGTAATTAGATATTCCTAAAATCTACTTTGAATAAATCATTTTAGGCCAGACTAAAATGATTCCTTCTTATGTTTTCTAACCCACCCCAGAGAAGTCTCAAATCTCTATGGTCTGACTTTTATTTGTTTGTTTTCTTTAAATTAACTATAGCTGTTACAGAGAAAGCGTCTTTCTTGGTAACAGTAGCTTTCACTCAAGGTGGTTTCTCCTTAATGAATTTTTCCATGAAGAATATTAAAAACATTTGTAAATAAAAGTGAAGTGAAAGTTATTTACGATTATTATTTTAAACCGATTGTTTATTACGGGAAAGGTAGAAGCCATAGGTAATTAGTTCTTAGAAAATTAAGGTAAAGAAAGTTTGGAATTTTAATCTTTTTGTTTAACCCCGAGTAAATTTTGTAGAATTTCCCGAAAGTAATTATTATGATGGTAGGAATAATTTTGAAAGTATGAGTGGGTGTTTCGAATGAAAAAAAGAGTGGGAAGAAGAAATGTCTCCGATTGGTTTGCCAATTTAGAATGGGAAGGAGAGAAGGTTGAATTTTCAGATAGTTTTGGAAAGAGGGATTATTGTGTTACCGGCAGCCGAGAGGAGCAGTCAAAAGTTTTCGTGAGTAGTTCAGAAGCAAGTACTAGTGTTTTGTTTTGATAGTGAGAGTAGCTGAAAAGTGGAACGAGACACAAATCAAATCGAGAAGAAATACCTCTTTGATTCTGTAAAGCCCAAGAGAGTAAGTTACAAGAATTATCATTATTAAAATTATTTGTGACAGCAAGTAAAAAAGATACTTGGGTCTCAGGAGATTATTGTTGAGAGAAAGAGAGGAGAGAGTTTTGGAGTTTATTGAACGAGTACTGGCAAAAAAGAGGCCTGGCTTGTGTTTTTGGAGAAATAGTTGCTGGTATCCTGCTGGATTGTTTTCTGAGAACGGAGAAGCTTTGATTGGTAGCCTAACATAATCAACAAGGAGGAGCTGTTTGGGTCAAGAGGAGACATCATTGTGTGTGAATCAAAAAGGTCAGTCAATAACCTATGGGATAGATTTTTTTATAATCAGAAGTTAATTTTTTTTTACGTAAAAGCATATGCATTTAAGATTCCAACATTTCAAAAATTTAATAGGAAGTATAAGTAATTTGCGAATACCAAATTTGTTTGTTTAGCTTGTTTTTTATTAAGGGTATCAAGAACAAAGCGATAAATATTTGTTTGAATTAGATTAATTTATATGGTAAAAGTTTCTTCTGAACAGTTATTCCCACAGGATTTATTTGATAAATTTATAGAGCATTGCTTTTGATAATAAATGTATGTGTTTATTTATGATTTTTTTATTTATTTCCTTTTTTCCTATTTTATCCCGATAAGGATCAACTAAGAGATACTGAAGCCACGAGAAAGGATAAGTATAACCTAAGAGAATTTAATTAATTTTTTTTTGACAAAAGGCACCCTGAGATTTTTCTCTTAATATTTTTATATATGATTTGCGTTAATTAAATAATTGATCAAATCAATAATAATTAATATAAAAGTAATAGAGAGCAGATCATAATAATATATATTCCAATAGATATATTTGTCATCAAATATGTCATCACAAACACAAATCAAATTCCTTATATGCACCTTATTCACTAAACACCTTATCTTTCGTTCGCGAATATATGTGCATATTAGCCCGAGAATCTGCTAAGACTAAATTTAAAAATAGATTTGAGGTTGTTACCACTCGTAGAGATGAAATTAAAACTGGAGCTTCATAAGCTAGTTCGAAATTGTTTACCTAAATAACTAATTGATTTAAAAATTATTTTACAGCTCATTTATGAAAATTAAGAAAATATATTTTAGAATCATCTTTTAGAAGTATAGGTCTAGTCAAAACTTTTTTAAATTTTTATTAATAATTTTTAACGGGGTAGTTAACCTCCATCAACAAAAATGTTGTCAAAACAATATAATGTTGCATATCAATCAATAGGGAAAAAATAACAAATTCTAAAATATATAACTTATTTGTTTAAAATTCAATACAAGGGGGTTAATTTTTTTTATTTGCACTTAAATAAAATTAAATGGGAAAATGGAAAAGGGAATGGAATAAAAACCTTTTTTATTGTTGTAGATTTATATTACAAACAATACAATATTTACATAAGCAGTAAATATACAAGTTCATATTGCAACACTTACAAATATCTGCACTAAGATTATCTGCCTTCCCACTTGAATGTGCCGTAATATGAGCAGTTTGAACGTATGAAGGCACTCCGCTAACAGTCTCAAAAAAACAAGAAGGGCACAAACTTTCACTGTCTATCACATAATAATGTTGCGTTATACATACTGTTTGTCCGCTTTCATATGACAGAAATCGGACATTGTTGATATCATCCACTTTCAATATTTTGTTCTCTGCCTCTGGGGAACCCATATCTAGCACCTCACAATCTTGCAGGTCCGATAAATTTTTGGTAGATACCGAAAAAACAAAACTTTCGTTAGAAGAGGCACTATCACTATCTTCAGCTTCATGTGGTGGTATGACATTCAATGGATTAATAGCTGCTTCATCCATTGCTTGATTATCATTTTCTAGCACCATTTTTTGATATCACAAAAATTATAAATGCATCAGTTTATATATTTTCAAGTAGAATAAAGAGGGGGGTTAGTGACATCTGCTTTTCACATCTAAAAAATAGCTCAAGGGTCAATTAACTGGGCATCCGTTAGTCTAAAGTGGAGCCGCCTAAAAGATGGAATCGAAGGTCGCATGTTCAGTCGATGCAAACATCGACAGGCCCTCCGTAACTAGACCTTCTAAGAAACTGTTTACACGGTCATTATTTTTATTTGTGTTTTGCACTTCCGCTGGCTGGTGAATTATTTTGTTGGCAGTCGGCCATTGCTCAAAATTGTTTGTAGAGTTTACGCGGTCTATTTTTGTTCTAAGCGGGACACATTTTTACGATACATACATGTCATTGGTCAACCCCCTCCCTTCAAACCCTTCAACCCTAACAAAAAAAGAAGAATGTATGTAATTTATTTTATTTAAAATATATTTTACTGTTGCCAGAAAACAGAAATAAATGTTTATTTCACAAATAAACATTGCTTTTCGCTTAAATTCAATGTTCAAGCCAACTCCCGCCATCCACCTGCCTCTTGGAAGTTTGTACCGCCATCCACCCACCCTGTATAAATAATGATGATAATGTTTATATTACTGAATAGAGAATTGAATTTTCTTTTAAATGAGCTACCACACGATCACTATTCCCTATTTAAGAATAAGGTGTCAGGGACGTGGCAGGGTGGGGGTTGACAAATGACAGATGTATGTATCGAAAAAATGAAAATTTTTCGGTCAGGAAATAACAAACTGTACATACATATATTTCACATTTACTTTTACAATTATTAATTTTAAATTTTACTAAATTTAAATTTTACAAGGTTCATCGAAACAAAAACGTGTTTTTCAATCATTTAAATCATATATTTGTTTTTCAACCGATTCTTACGCATAAATATATTTTATTCTATTCAAACGAATCGCCTTACATCAAATTTATACACCGAATTTATCTCTTATTTTTTTTAAGTTTACTACTTTTAACATATATAAACTTTTTTATTTGTCCACCCTATATATACAAATTGAAATTTAAATTTTAAATCTATACGCAAAAGCCAATATAATGTTTAAATTTAATGTTAATCAATAACCCGTAACAAACCCTATAAAATATATTATAGCGAAAGTTTTCGCTTTTGTTGAGCGGTGTAAACGTAGGAAAAGTGATAACATCGGGAGAGGAACGTTTTAGAGTGCGTGTCGTTCACGTGATCAGTCCATCTTTTCAGCGGCTAGAGTATAGACAGTATTCGGTCTAAAAATAACTCAAGGTTAACGGCCAATATCTAAAAATAGCTTAAGGTCAGCGACCTGGGCATCTGTTAGTCTAGACAGTATCCGGTCTAAAAATAGCATTCGGTCAACATCGTCTAAAAATGACATGGTGGGGGTAATATTCTCATAATATCTTTATCCTATGTAAGGCAAATTAGTGGAGCTCCTCATTAATAAATCGTTAAGTAATAAATCGTTTTCGCGCTCGGATAACCTGTCGCGACATAGGAAAACATGTAAATACGGAAATGTAAATAGTGGTAATAAGCCTAATGGGGATTATTATATTCCCAAAAAAAGATTAAGACCACTTGGATTAGAAGTGATAGATGCAAATGTTTCAAAATTGACACATGCGTTTAAAAACAGAATCGCATCTTATCGTTTTAGTAGTGATAAAAAACTGGATTATCATGGGATTTTTAAAATATGTGAAACCGTAAGTTTTGAGCATTTTGAGGGAATATCTACATCTGCACAATAGCATAAAGGTAAATTTTGAAATATTTGGTATTTATCTAAAGCCTGATACCAATCTATTAGATATCAAGTCCATGAACACATGTAATAAAATTATAACTATCAGCACTGAACTGGATGAAGTATTTGATGATTTTAAGGAAGAACTGATGACACAAGCATCAGAATTTCAAGAGAAAGATTCAAATTTTGTATTGCAGGAAATAATGTTTTTAGATGTTAACATAAACAAATTTAGTAGTATTTCTGCTTCAACATATATTCGTCTCCCAATACCTATAGTAAGAAAACACGCTATTTTAAATATCGAAAACAAAGGTAATAGGTGTTTTGCTTGGAGTGTTAACGCAGCTATTTTTCCTACTAGTGGCAACCCAACCAAGCCAGAATCATATCCAGCATATGATACTTTGTTGAATTTTGAAGGAATTGACTTTCCGATGAAACTAAAAGACATTAAAAAGTTTGAGACCCTCAATAATATTTCAGTAAATGTTTACGGGCTAGAATCCAATTTCGTAAATAATAAAAGGCAATATGAAATAGTTGGACCATTGCATTTTACAAGTAATCGCCATGTCACTCACGTGAACCTTTTGCTTATAACAAAATGATAAACAAAGTCATTATTGTCTGATTCTAGACTTGTTGAGATTTGTAAGAAGTCAAAAAACAAAAAACCATCGCAAAGGATACTTATGTGATGGATGTCTACAATTCTTTGTTAGCGAAGAAAAGCTCCATAATCACGAAAAAAGCGACTGTTTACATATTTACACAGAACTTCCCACAACAAACCCTAAAATCAATAAGTTTGGTGAAATGGTGCCAGAAAATATACTAAAATTTATAAATATCCAAAAAATGTTACCTGTGCCATTTGTGATCTACGCGGACTTTGAAAATTTGCTGAAGCTCATAGACCATCCTGAACCTTTTAATGGAAAATCATATTTCGTTAAAACGGGTGAACACCAAGCATATTCGTTTGCATTTTATCCTAAATGCAACTATGATGACTCACTCTCAAAACTAATAAAATATGAAGGAGAGGATGTTACCAAAGTATTTATAAAGAAATTGGATGATTTAGTACATGAACTATATACCAATCACCTTAAACATATTAAACCAATGTCACCGTTAACAAAAGAAGAAATTGAAAAACATGTGAGCGCTACCGAATGTTACTTGTGTGGGAAGCCATTTAATCCTTTCCATCATAAGGTGAAAGATCATCATCATTTAACTTCAAAATATCTTGGGGCTTTACATAACTCATGTAATATAAATTACAAACTCTCAAATACAATACCTGTGTGTTTTCCACAACATGAGTCATTATGACTGTCATCTATTTATTAAAGAGCTTTCAACAACTGGTGAAAAAGTTTCAGTAATTGCACAGACCAAAGAAAAATATATCTTAATTTCTAAATCAATACTGGTAGAAAAGTCAGAAAAGGGTCCGCATAAATATATAAATCTGAGATTTGTTGATTCATAAAGATTTTTGGCAAAATCTCTGGATATTCTGAGCACAATTTTAAACTCGGAGCAGTGTAAAGAAATTAGAAAGTATTTCAAAGATACTAAACACTTTGAACTTGTGAGACGCAAGGGTGTCTTTCCTTATTCATATATGGATGGATTTGACAGACTTAAAGAAAAAACACTACCACCTAAAGAAAATTTCTACAATAATCTAACTAACAAACACATTTCTGATGAGGATTATGCAAGAGCAATTGATGTATGGAACACATTTGATTGTAAATCTATGAGTGACTATGCTATCGTGTACCTAATATCAGATGTCTTATTATTGGTTGATTTGTTTGAAAATTTTAGAAAAATATGTCACAAAGAATACAATTTGGATCCTTGACACTACATAACTGCTCCTGCATTAAGTTGGGATGCTATGTTAAAATACACCAAAATTGAACTGGAGCTTCTTACGGATGTGGACATGGTACACTTTTAAAGAAAGGTGTAAGAGGAGGTGTGGCACAATGTAGCAAAAGAGAAGCCGTGGCAAATAATCGATATGTACCGAACTTTAATCCTCAACAACCCGAGTCTTACATCATGAAGATGAATTTGCATCGATACCCATTAAATGTTTCTATGGTACAGGTGCTAAAGCTTATTGCATAGAAGCAAATAAAGTAACAAAAAAGCAAAAGGCATTTCAAAACCCATAACCAAAA
Source organism: Diabrotica virgifera virgifera (assembly GCF_917563875.1). Lineage (NCBI taxonomy): Eukaryota > Metazoa > Arthropoda > Insecta > Coleoptera > Chrysomelidae > Diabrotica > Diabrotica virgifera. Next base: position 115,816,723 of record NC_065451.1, on the reverse strand, counting down.
CACAGTTGCAAAAGAGCGATTACGTACTGTTAGTAAAAATAGGTGGTGTAATCTTTAGAAAAATGGATTTGTGTCTAATTTACATACCATATATACGGAACTTAGGAATAAAGTGGCACTATCTTCTAAGGATAACAAACGCTATGTAATAAGCGGTGACGTAAAAACTCTTGCGTGGGGGCATTTTTTAATTAGTTCACATAATGGTACTATAGATGATCTTATTATGTTTGGGAATGAGCTGCTACACACACCTCGGAATTAGCCGATTTAGAAAAGATTCCTCTAGAAGAATTGTTTTAAGTCGATTCTTTTGAATATGATTCATACTTGTAAAATTTGTAAATTGTATATTTTTATGTATCAATAAAACGCATATATATAATGATGTTTTCTTGATCACAAAGCACTTTTTAAAAAATTACTTTTATTTATTAATACAAAAATAAAACTTTTACAACAAAATATTAACTTTGATACAATGAAAAGTAAATGATGACTAAAACATGAATGCTTGTTTACTAACTAAAATGTCTTTTTATAAGTTTACATTATCTTAATGACCGTGGTCCAAGTCCTCTTGATAAAGGGTTCAGTAGCGTGGTTATGGTAATATCTCTCCTTCCTCCATAAGCGAATCCTTAGTTTGCGAGGATTCAAGAAGTTCTTGTAGAGCTAGAGCTTGCTGGGCTGGAATTTTCGGGCTGAACAGCAATTTGTAGAGTCGTCGTCTTTTTCTTGCTATTATGTACATAATAATCGCTATGGCAAGGACTATTAAGAATGTAGAAAATGAACTAAGTCCTAGCGATACTAATGGTTGAAGGTTAAGTCTCTCGATTGGTTGTATTTGTCCGTGCGTTTTTGGGACTTCTAATTTTTCTAACAATATGGAATGTTGTGGCTTTAGTTTGATTGGTACTATACTGGGTATTTGAATCTCTTGGGTTGTTTTCGGTTGTATTTTCTGACCAAGTATGTATAATGTTTCATTGGTTATGACAATACTGGAGCGGGAAATTCTTCGTTGATTGATTGTTAATGGTTGAACTATTCCCAATAGGGTGGCATCTTTTGTTTCTTGGATAAAGTTTTCGGAGACGTCGACTATCGTGCAGGTTTCTACATTTGGTATCTGGCATTTGGATTTTACTTCGTTTTGGCATACAATATGGCTGGATTTCTGCATACAATCTTCGTACCAGGTATTGTTAGAGTAGTATCTCGCAGGTGGAATAATCATCTGATGTTCGTCATTAGGTATTGGATAAATTTTAAAAGTAGGGTAGTATGAAGGATATAGGATAGGTATTTTTGATATTATGAGCATATTATTTTGAGTAATACATACAAAGGCATGTGAAGATTCTAATAATTCGTAAGGATGTTCTTCGTCAATAAGTAATGCATCGCGAGAATAAAGAGGAATTAGCATATTTTGTAAAGTTTTTAATTCTTCAAGAGTAAATAATTCTACATTTGGTATATTTAGTTGAGAAAGAGTGATTGTTCTAATTAGTTTTTGAATGTATTCGTTTATTGATTGGATTTCAAATATTTCATTGATAACGGCTAATTGTTGAGATAGGTGATCTAATGCATTCGAAAGAATTTTATTATTGTCGTTTATTTTTCTTAAAAGGTTATCTATTCTAGTATTAAAAGTATCTCCAAAAGATATTTGTTTATTATATTTTGAGATTAATTCGTCTTGTTTTGCTTCAATTGCGTTGATATGTAAATTTAATAATTCCATATCATTATTGTCTGGATTACCAGTGATAAATTTAATTGTTGTCGCTAAAATGTTAAGTAAGCCTCTTTTTAATCTTGGTTTACGGGTTATCTTATTTAAATTGTCTTCTGTTTCCGTTAAAAGATGTTTATATTGGTTACTTAGTAAGTTAATAGCTGTGACTTTAGGCAATAAATTTGAAAAGGTTAACGAGCTATTTGTTAATATTTGTTCTATGTTTGATAGATTAATTTTAATAATGTGTTTGTGATAATGGGATATTGTCTTAGAAGGTCCAATTAGTTCTTCGTAATAACCATTATTTGGAATTTCTTGTATTAGGGTCGTTGCCTGAAGATGCCGAAGCATTGACCTGCAAAGGGAATTTTTTATAAGTTTTTCGTAATCGTTTAGCGTTTTTAAGATGAGCGGTAGTTGTGTTATTCTTATCTGTTAGACCGATAACTTTAGTTTTAATTTGTTTCGTTGGCTTAATAATTTGATAAGGGGCTTTTAACTTTGCTTTATTTTTAGTTTTTCTTACGTAAATATTTTCGTTAATATCTGGGATTGTTTCAGCTGATTTATTTATTTTTGTTAGGGCGTCGTTTCGTTTTTTCTTTTGTCTTTCGTATAAATCGTTTATGAAGGAAGTAATTCGTCTTTGTGTCTTTGATTATAAGTATCGTATATTGGAAGGTCGAAATCAAAATGAATTTCTTCTGCGTAGGGGCCATAAAGTATAGAAAAAGGTGAATAATTTGTTGCAGAATGGATGGATTGATTGTAAATTAAAATGGCATGAGTGAAGGTATCGTCAAGTGAGTAATTTGGGTTTTGCGCTTTAAGAGTGCGAAGTTTTTCTAATAGTGTGGAATGAAAACGTTCTATAGGTGAATTTGATGAGGAATTGTTGACTGTGGTAAAATGTACCTCGATTTTATGCATTTTCATGAATTCTTTTATGAGACTAGCGTTGAACTCTTTTCCGCTGTCAAAGATTACTTTTTTCGGATAATTATGGTGACTAAAGAAATGTCTGATTTTATTTAGGACTGAAGTTGATGATTTATCGGGTAATTTATAACATTGTGCATATTTTGAAAATGAGTCAATTATTGTAAGATAATATTTTTGGTCACATTGAAAAATGTGTAGGATATCGAAAGGTTTTTGACCTAGTAGCGGTCCTAACTGAGGTAATTAATATGGGTGTCTTTCGTATTTATTTTGCAGGCAAATTTCGCATTTATTGATGTAGTCTGCTATTGTTGTCTGCATTGACGGCCAGTAAAATTTATGTCTAAGGTGTTTATGTCTCGGTTATACCGTTGTGATTTGATGTATGGTATATTTTTACGCATTCTATTTGTTTATTTTCGTCTTTTATGTCTTGTAGAATTGTATTGCAGAAGTTTGCTTTTACTGTATTATTAATATTGTCTCTAAAATAATTACAAATAAACGGTCTGTATTCGTGCGGGACTTTTATACCGAATTTTTGTTTTGGTCTTAATATTTTTCTAAGAGCGTCTAGGATGCAATCTTCCCAGTTGGCTGTCAGGTTAATTGTGTATCTGTGTTTATTGAATGTTTTTGTATAATTAACGTCGTACTTGTCGCAATTTGGTAACATTATTATCTGATTTGTAGATAGATTTAAAGGTTCTTCTGAGGTTGGGATTCCGTTTATTGGATTTTCTCTCGAAGTATGTTGAGTTTGTGTATCGTCTGAGTTATCGTGTTGTATTTCGTCAAATGTATTTAGAAAATCGTTGGGATCAAAATCTGTACTGTCAGGAGGTTCGGCGCAAACTGAGGCTCGAGTGAGTGCATTCATTTGCACACGCGAAAGGGCGTCTGCTACCTGATTTTCTTTGGCTCGTTTATACTTAACCTCGAAGTTGTAATCTTCTAATTTTAGGCGCCATCTAGCTAATCTAGATGTCGGATCTTTGATCTTGTATATCCAAACTAAAGGATTGTGATCAGTTTCAATTAAAAATGTTTGTCCGTATAGGTATGGGCGAAAATGTTTACATGAGTCGATTATAGCTAAAAGTTCTTTTTCTATGGTTGAATAGTTTTCTGCTGTATTTAAAGTACGTGAGTAGTAAGCTATAGGGTGATTGTCTTGTGTTAATACAAATCATATTGCAATGTTTGAGGCATCTGTAGTTAGCGTGAAACGTTTAGAAAAGTCGGGGTATTGAAGTACAGGGGTATTAGAAAGTAGCTCTTTGCATTTTTCGAAGGCTTCTACGTATATGGCGTTAGTGTGATCGATGATGGAATTTTTTCGTGTGCATCTCGTAAGGGGTGAAGTAATTTTTGCAAAGTTTGGAATGAATCTGCGGTAATATCCAATTAAGCCTAGAAATGACTTAATTTTTTTTAAAGTTTTGGGAATTGGGTAATGTTGAATTGCTCCGAGTTTTGCCGGATTTGGCATGATACCTTGGGGAGTCACGATGTGGCCTAAGAAAGCGGCTTCTTTTGTTAGAAATTCTGATTTGTCGAGTTGGACTTTAAGATTATTTTCTTGAAAGGTTTGGAAGATAGTTTTAATATGTATTAGATGTTCTTGAAGGGATTTGGAAAATATTATGACGTCATCCATGTATACGAAACAATATTTGTATAGAAAAGGTCGTAAAATATTGTCCATTAATTTAGAAAAGGTTGATGGGCTGTTTTCAGACCAAATGGTAATCTAAGGAATTCAAAATGTCCATGGGGGACAGTAAAGGCAGTTTTTTCAATTGAAGAGGGGTGCATTTCAATTTGATGAAATCCTTGAGCAAGATCGAGTGTCGTGAAATAAGTAGCTTTACCTAGATTGTCGAGAATCTCATCTATTCTCGGAAGTGGGTATTTATCTTTTATTGTGTTTTCGTTGAGTTTTCTATAATCTATAACCATTCTAAATTTTCGCTTTCCGGAAGCGTCTGCTTTTTTGGGGACCACCCACACTGGCGCAGAAAACGGGGATTTACTGGGGCGAATAATTTTATTTTCTAATAATTTATTTATTTGTCTAGTTATCTCTTCTTGGCTACTTTTAGGATGTCTAAAACTACGTGCATAAATAGGGTTTTCGTCTTTTGTTCGTATTTCGTGTTTTATAGCTGAAGTGAAACTTAAGTTTGTTTTTTCATCATAATAAATATCTTTATATTTATGACAAAGATTTAGAATTTTTTGCTTTTCTTCTTCGTTTAAATGTTGGGTGCGAATTTTATTTGGGTCAAAGTTCGACGGTAGGTTAGAATGCAAATCGTAATCATTGATGGGTTCTACTTGTATAGGATCAATTTGAATCGGTTCATCTAACGAAACTTCATTTAAAAATCCGTTTGTTACGGAATGAATTGACTCAGGTATTACTAAATTATTTAATTTCGTTTCAGGTAGTAATATTTCTCCGTTTAATATACTTACTGGGATCTTATTAAATAGGGTTTGAAATGGTATACTTATTCTAAATAAATTAAATGTTAAATTTTTTGATTTATAATTTAATATCGCTTGAAATTTTTCTAAATCGTGATTTCCTAATATTTCAAAATCATGGCTCCAGTCTGCAATACGTGCATCGATGAAGTCATTAATTTTAATTTCCTTAAGTAAATTTGTTTTTATGTTTAACAAGTGTCTAGTTGTCTGTTTCATGGAAGTTAAAATGAAATCTTTTTTATAAACATGTTGTGGATTGAAATATTTTGCGGCATTAGGCGTAATAATTGTATCCGATCCTCCAGTGTCGATTAATACTTTAAGTCGACTTTTTGGTAGGATGAAAAACGGAAGTTTTGGATAACTTCGTAAATTATTTAATACTACAGTGGAGGGGGGTGTTCTTCTAATGCGAGGTCGTGAAAATTTTGCTCGACATATTCTGAAGCTTCATCAGACACTGAATTGTCTGTAAATTCTTCGTCTACATTATTATGTTGTGTATGCGTCTCGTTATAATAATCGGTTTCTACATTAAAATTTTGTGTTGAAATTGTCATAGGTCTCGTTTCCGTATTTATAGATTGCACACCACTCATAGGCGTAGGGGGTGTTAATTTGTTGGTGTCTTAGCATAGGGCTTCTATAAGGGGTTCTATTGTTAGCGAAATTGTTCCTATAATTATTAGAATTATTCGAAGTAAAAGCAGGTCTTGAATTATTCTGAGTGAAGACGGGTCTTGAAGTGTTTTGATTAAAGACAGGTTTTACATTATGAAAATTTGGATTTTGTGGGATAAATTGATTTCTTTGGTTACTAAAATTAGAATTATTTTGTGCATAAGATCTAAATTGATTATTACTAAAATTATTTGGGGCTCTAGCGTTAAAATTTGATTTGAACGCGGTTGGAAAAGAATTATTTTGTTTTTGGTTTTTCCGTTTTTTGTTGGGATTTTAAGAAAATCATATAAGATACTTGATTTTTATGATTGTCTAAAACTATACATTTTTGTAGGGCCTCGTCTAACGAATCTAACTGAAAGTGCGACAGGTGTTCGCAGTAAGGATTGTTAAGACCAGTACAAAAGGTTTTTAGTGCTAATTTTCTTAAGTAAGGTGTTTTAAAATTTAAATTTTCTGGAGTATTATGTAGCGATATATGCTGTAATAAATCGTTTAAATTATCTATGATTCGATGGTGATAGTCGTCATAACTTTCAGAAGCTTTTTGTACCGTTGATGTTAATAGGGTAACAAGGATCTCTTCAGATCTCCTGTCGCCGTATTTCGTAAGTAAAGCTGGACGTACATCTGTTCAGTTAGTTTTATTGGAGTAATTTAGATAATCTCGTGGTTCACCTTTAATACGTGATAAAATGTGAGCGTTAATAATAAATTCTTGCGGTGCAGTAGTATTCTGTTGTTGCAAAAATATTAATAGATTATCTACGGATTTAATAAAAGTAGAAAGATTTTGTCCAGCAGTTAATTCTGGAAGCGTAGCACAGAGGCTAGAAATGTCGGCATTGGTAATGGGCATTGTTCTTTCAGATCTACTAATAGGACTTCTGTCGCGAAAATTATTTGAAGGTGGCTGAGAGAATTGCGTTAATTTCTTCGACCGTATCAAAATATGTGCTCATAAGTGATAAGGAAAATGTGAAAAAAAGGAAAGACTTACAGTATGATGATCGCAGTTGATAACATCTGTTGTTCTTCTCTAACAGGTGGATACTCTGCTAAACAATTGAGATTGACCAGGAATTGCGAAAGTTTCTGTGCAGACAATCCTGTTCGCAGCGCCAATGATGTTTTCTTGATCACAAAGCATTTTTTTAAAATTACTTTTATTTATTAATACAAAAATAGAACTTTTACAACAAAATATTAACTTTGATACAATGAAAAGTAAATGATGACTAAAACAAGAATGCTTGTTTACTTACTAAAATGTCTTTTTATAAGTTTACATTATCTTAATGACTGTGGTCCAAGTCCTCTTGATAAAGGGTTCAGTAGCGTGGTTATGGTAATATCTCTATATAAACAAATCTATTTGTTGTTCTGAAGCTATTTCCTTGTGGCATTTTTATAATAAACTAGTTTTAATGGGAAATAAGCCACAATTTTGCAAAAAAAAATTATTTTATTAACGTTTCGAATCCCAAATCGGGTTTCGTTGTCAAAATACAAAATACTACTAAAATAAACAAAAATGTTGTTGCTAAGTAAAAAAATTCTTCTAATAATTATTTAATCTGACTCATTTATATTGGCAATTCAGACGTATATTATACATTTTAAAGTAGAAGACTTTAAAATGATATTGCCAATATTTATGAGTTGCGTTCATGGGACGACTTACTAAAAGATAGTTCATTCGATTACATGAAATCAATCCCAACTCAAGAATATCCGTCATAAAAAATCATAGCATGTGATCTGTCTTTAAAAAATGTTAAACAAAATAACGTTAATAAAATAATTTTTTTGGTAAAATTGTAGCTTATTTCCCATTAAAAATAGTTTATTACAAATCTTTTTATTTAAAACTTTACACAATTCTATTAATACCGTAATTATTGAAAAAGTCGAACATATAGCTATATAATAAAATATTGGAGATACATTATCCTTCTTAGGTCCTTCATTATAAAGTTCTAACCACCCGGAATCAGTAATTTTTTCACTAATATGTCTAAAGCGCAATTTATATTTAGTGCTGTTTAATGGTATTTCAGCTTGTAAAGTTGGTAAAAAATTGTTTCCCGGATATGATTCCATTCTTGACCATGTCTCAGGCCATGTTTCATTTAGTGTACCATTACTGTCAAAGCACACAAAAAAAACTTCTCTGACATTGATGGGTTGCTGAATTAAAATCAGATTTCGCAGAATTGCTTGTAAAACAATAAAGTCTAATGATACCATCTTAATCTCTACCAAGATTTTAGCATATATTTATAGTAAATCTAACTTTGGACGTGGGGAGTCCCATTTATGTGGTGGAGATTCCATTAACCCATCACGATAACCTACGCTTCGATGAGATAATTCCCATAGGTCTAGTCTCACTACAAAATGCACAAAATTCAAATAACAATTTCCACCCTTTAAATATTAAGCTTCTTGAAATAAGTTTAGTTCCAGACAGTTTACGACAAATAAGACAAAGTTTTTGTCGTACAATATAAAAAGGGAGTCTCGTTTCCCACTCGTCACCACTATAGTTAAATAGATCGACAAAATTATCCGAATATCTGTATGGCATATTAAGGCGGAGATACATATCCGCGCCGTCTGAGCGCCGCGCGTTAATGTTAGATAAAAATTTTCATTTTGACGAATCTTCCGCGATCCCGAGGAAACTTACGAACATTTAGTAATTGTAGATAATTAGTATTAAATGTGGGTGCCTACATTGAATCCGTTTTTCCCCGATCAGATCAGATCCGATATCGGGCGACGTCGGGAGTAGCTTCTCCTATTCTCATCGAGAAGTGTTTGGTTTCATTCCGATTGGTTGCAAGTTGAGTTGCAAGTTGGTTGTAAGTTGGGGATTGCAAGCTAACATGTTTAAATATATTCAATGTCATCATCTCATTTTCATTTTCCACGGTAAACATCAATAAGTTTGATATTTCCTTCCGACCACTCCATTACTAACAAATATTCAACTCAGGCGCCCCAAAACCAACAAACCACTCGCAAAGCCGTCCAAATACGTATTGCGAACCATCAAAGCATTTGTTGAAAAGCCGACAGAAGTTAGATCGTGGTGCGCCGTGTGCGAGCCGTTTGTGTGCCACTTGAAAACACGTACTAATCTAACAAATATGCTGCGCGCTAGCGGCTCGCACACCGAGCAGAGCGCATATGTATACCCGCCTTTATATTTGAACACAACACGTGGTTTCACGTGGCTCACTAGAGATCGGAAACTATCGATAGTGCTATCGATAACTGTCGATAGTTTTGACTATCGGAAACTATCGATAGTTTTGCTAACTATCGATAACTATCGGTCTATTGTCGTATGTCGATGATTTGTTGCTGTAAACACAGATTACAGAGGCACAATCGTTGACGTCATTCCAAATTCATGTCTCAGGTCACATTTCATGTGTCATGTCATTCTTTTTCACTTGGGTGTGGTTCGGTTAAAGTTGTATTTTGTTGTTGTTATTGTATATTATAGCGAGTCGAAATTATTTTTTTATTAGTTGTTAGTTGAATTTATTTTATTTCAAAGAATTTTTTCAACATGGATAAATTTATCACTTCAAAAAAAAGGTGAGTTAATACATTTTTATGAAAATTCTATTGAATGTAAAACATTATTAAATTTTAGACCAGTCTAATGATTATCCAAACACCAATACAGATGAGGATGACGGAGAGATTATTGAAGTTTTACCTACCTCTAAAAGGGGCATCAAACGAAAAGGATCATCTTTTGTATGGGACTATTTCAAAAAGTCTGGGGATAAAAAAATAACTAAGTGTAGGACATGTGGGAAAGAGTACAAGATGAGTGGAAACACTTCGAATCTTCTTGATCACCTTAAAAGGTATCCCAATTTAGAAAAAGGAGAAAGTTCTGGTGCAGGTATGAATAATTGTTTATTTTTCGTCGTATATATGGTCAGGGCCCCCGCTACCATATGTGCAAAGTGTGAAATGCACACGGGCGCCATCCTTTAGGGGCGCAATAATCCAAGATCAAAAATTGCAAAAAATTTGTAAAAAAAACAAAAACCAAAATTTAAAATAAAAGCTGAGAAATTAAATAGTTCAGTTTTGTATGGATGACATTATTAATCTTTAAATTCTTGTTAGATATAAAATAGAAAAAAATCCCATAAAGATAACAAACACCCACTCCCTAAACCGTAGACAAAACTGTAAATAAGAAAAATACCTAATGCAAAATAAATTGTAGCTATGTGCTGATCTGCTGATTTCATGTAAAAAATCCAAACATACGTTGGATGAGCAATATAATAGTGTGTAGGCGCCAGGCGGTAACTTTATTGCATCAGATTGTGTTGCGCTAAAATGACAAATCGACAAAATTTTAAAATCGCCTATCAAATAACGAATCAACAAGATTTGAGAAATCTCTGGTTTCACTTAAGTCAGGGTAGCTAACAAGTTATTACTGTAATGCTATTAATTTTTACATCTAAAGTTATTTGTATTTTGTCAAGTGTTGTATCGTTTAATATTTTGTATACTACTTTTTTTTCTAAAAAAATAAGTGCTGAATACCTGCTGACTGCAATTTCAACGGTTTGATTTTTTATAAAATGGTAAGTGTTCCCTTCTTTATACTATCAACATTTACCCTTTATTTATAGGATAGTGCTATTATAACTATTTTTTTACCCAAATATCTCTTCATTAATTATGGGGGAGTCAATAGAGGACGAAACCTTGCATTGTTTCAGAAAAATTCAAACAAGCTTAAATTTTTTAAAACTCTTTAACTTTAAAACATTAACCCGTTATTTATAGGATAGTGCTTATAATTATGGGTTTTACCCAAATATCTCTTTAATTATAGAGGAGTCAATATAGGATGAAAATTTGCATTGTTTCGGAAAAATTCAAACAAGCTTATATATTTTTCTAAAACTCTTTTTGTTAGTTCATAATACACAGTGTGGAAGGCACTCATGGAATAAAATTATTTATGCCCCTGTTTCAAAAAATTATAAAAAACTCTGAGACACGTCGATTTCTAAATAAAAATGTACACTTTTTAAACATAAATTTAAGTGTACAGGGTGATTCATGCAAGTCCGGCAGAGCCCATAAGCTTTATTTTTAATGGAGCACGCTATATATTTTTATATTTTTAAAAGCTGCTTAACAACCTGATTTCAACGAACTATCATGTAGGGTGTATTATGCATAATACAGGGTGAAATTTTGAAATTATGAAGTAACGAAATCGCTTATGGAATAAAATTGTTTGAGTCCTTATTTTAGAAATTTATAAAAAATACTGGGACACGTCAACTTTTAAATTCAAATGGGCACTTTACAAACATAAATCTAAATATACAGGGTGATTCACGCAAGTACGGCATAGCCCATGATCTTTCGATCCCTTCAATCGCTTAATCCCTTCAATCGCTTAATCCCTTTCAACTACAACCCTTTCAAAAATAAGCACTTTCACGACAAATCTTACAGATCATATAGAAACAATACATAAGTACAGTAACTTGTGAAGCGGTAACTCTTAATTTCATTTGGGATGCTAATTAGGAGATTCACGATACTTTTTTACCAAAAAAAAGGGACCAACTTTATTTTGAGCGTAATAACTTATAGACCAGAGCGCATCTGTAAAAATATTGGTACATTTGGACGTTGAGAGGTGACTCAAGTTTTTTTTGCAGAAATTGCTTGAAAATAAATCAAATAATAATATTTGAGTCATCCTCCCTCTCAAAAAGGTCCGGAACATTGTTTAAATAATCAAATGTCAAAAAATTAAGGAAAAATTCGATTTTTTTCTTGGTTTTTTGATTATAACTTAAAGTGTTCATTTCCGAGAAAAGTTGCACTGACATAAAAGTTGCGTAATTAAATTTCCTACAATATAGAATTAGTTAAAAATTTAAAAAATAGTCACCCTTGTTGCAAAATAGCAATAATTGTGAAAAAAACATACAAAAACAAGTATTCGCATTTTACGTTTCTTAACCACTTATGCTACACTTAGGACCTTCATATTTGAGTCGCTCAGAAGCAGAGTGGCCCAACTGATTTTTTTGTATAATTCAGGTAGGTAGTACAATAGGTGGCATTTTATCATATCTTTCATTTCAGAGTGGCTCAACTAACATTTAGTTGTATACCAAGAGATGACGCGACTTGTACAGTTAGGCTACGTAAACATTTCACATGATCTAGTTATGGAAACGTGGCCCAAGTGACAGTTGGGCCAGTGTGCAGTATGATATTTTAGACATTGTCACTCTTGCCTTGTGTGTTTGTATCAGTCTCGTCTAGCGTTAATTCGTTCTTTAAAGTACTATCAGCCTTTTATACGGTTTATGTTTGTGCAATCTTGAGCAACGGTGAGTAAATTATTGTATTTTAGTGTAAATTAATAGTGATTGTAAATATCTCGGCTCAAAATTTAAATTAGGATTTTAAATTTTTTAAGATTATAACCTTAAAATTATAACCTTAAAATGAAGAAAGCAGGCTAGTTTTCTACTTAGACATATTTTCATAATATCTATGGTATGTTTATGGTTTTCTAAGCGATGTTGCCAAAAGTATAGGTTAGTCTTTAACTTAAAGACATTTGTAAAGGATTTTATTCAAAAGTTTTTTTTAAAGACATTTGATCACTTGAATTAATAATTAATAGAGAATATTTTTGTTATAGTTTGGAAATGCCGTTGTCGGATACATCCAGTACTCGTGAACCCAGTGAATTTGAAACAGATTCTGGCTCTGACTTCCATCCACCTTCTGATGCTGAGTCTTCTACAACTAGGGAAAGCTTCACAGAAGATGGACTTATGGAACCTGGATCAAGTAGGGGTAAAAAACGTAAGAAAAATAATTCAGTTTGGAAAAGATCTAAGTCTAAGTTGGAAAGAAATTCAGGAAAATCATATTTGAATTCTCGTGGTAGAATTGTGTCTAAGAAACAATTTTTTCATGGAGTTTGCAGCTGTCCACGAAAGTGTCATTTGTTGTTATCTCTTAAAGAAAGAAAAAATATTTTCCAAAGTTTCTACAACTTATCTGATTTTAATTTACAGACTGCTTACATTAATATACAAGTAAATGTTGTCAATAAAGGTCGACATACAGCAGCTCAAAACAATAATAAACGTTCTAAGACACGAATTTATACATTACCGAAAGAATCAGGTGATATGGTAACTGTTTGTAAATCATTTTTCAAAAAAGCTCTACAAGTTTCAGATGGAAGGCTCACCAGAGCTTTAATAAACAAATCAATAGGTGGCGAATTAATCACTCCGCCACTAGATAAAAGAGGCAAGCACCCCCCTAAGAATAAGACAAGGGAAACCGATATCCAAAATATAAAAGATTTCATTAACAAATTTGCCAAATATACATCACACTATAGCCGCAACAAAAATCCTAATCGAGAGTATCTGTCACCTGATTTAAATATCTCAAAACTTTTTGATTTGTATGTGCAAGGTGAAGAACCAGAAGTGAAGGTATCCAAATTCATCTTTTCGAAAATATTTAATGAAGATTTTAATCTTCATTTCCGTTATCCTCTCACTGACACTTGCAAACGATGTGACGCTTATAACATGAAAATAAAAAGCTGTGTAGGTGTAGAAAAAAGCAGAATGGAAATAGAGAAAGAGTTACACCTGCGGAAGGCAGAAGCAGCTCGAAGTGGAATGAAGGAAGATGCAGCCAAGAATAAAGATACCACAACAGTAATTGCATTTGATTTAATGAAAACTTTAGCTACTCCTAGTATTTCTACGGGAGTGGCTTATTACAAGAGACAGTTGTGGACGTATTGTTTTGGCATCCACAATCTAACGACAGGACAGATACACATGTATGTATGGCATGAAGGCATAGCCTCACGTGGCCCACAAGAAATTGGTTCTTGCATTTTACACTACGTAAAAACATATGTTAACACACCAGTTTTGATCTTGTACAGCGACCAATGCGGAGGTCAAAATCGAAATATTAAACTGGCATCTATTTGTACATACATGAGTGTCTCCAATACTTTCAGTCCCACAGTCATACATCACAAGTTTCTAGTTTCCGGTCACTCCTATTTGCCATGTGACAGAGACTTTGGAGTGATCGAAAAACAAAAACGATATTTTAAAGACATTTTTTTGCCAGACGATTGGGTGAAAGTTATTTCCAGTTCCAAAAAGAAGAACAAATTTCAGGTATTTAAAATGACCTCTGAAAATTTTAAGTGTACTGAAAAACTAGAGAAGTTACTTACAAACCGAAAAAAAGGAGAGCAAGATATAAAAGTAGAATGGCTTAAAATACAGTGGCTAATGTTCAAATCAGAAGAGCCATTCAAAATTTATTTTAAATATTCTAATAACGAGAGTGTATTATTTAATTGTGTTGACGTCACAAAAAAAAGAACAGACGTCTTTCAGATAAAAAGAGAAGACTTCTACTTGGACATCCTCTATCCTGCTGGAAGACCCATAGAGCAACTAAAGTATAAAGACCTTCAGAGTCTTCTTCCTTACATTCCGCCGGTATATCATGAATTTTACATAAACCTGAAGACAAACGTGGAGGCAGTAGATAATGATATTGGATCGGAAACAGATGAATAGGTGACCCAAGTGAAAGTTTTATGTTTTTTCGTAAAAGCTTAATATTTGAGATAGTGGCCCAACTGACTTTTTTTTATAGAAAAAAAAGATTTTTTTTGTTAATTTTTTGCGCATTCGACTCATATAATGTATTAGGTTCCAGAAATGTTTGTGTAAGTGAATAAAATAATACTGTTTAATAAAAAAAACTGGTATCATTTTTAGCTCAATTCTTTATTTGCCGATATCTCAAAACATCAATTTTACACTTAGGCCACTCTGCTTCTGAGCGACTCATTTCACCCTGAGAAACTTTATGATACAGTAAAACAATACTTTAAATTTCATTAAGATCGGTTCAATAGATTTTGCAAAATGAATTTTGCAATCCAGCTTTCGTAAAAAAAATTCATTTTTTCAAAATGTTACAGGACTGAAAATAAAGCAGATAGCAAGTTGAACATTTTTTTGCATATAGAAGTGTACTGTACCTTTCATTTTCAATTTTGCAAAATTAAAATGAATTAACACCACGGCGTCAGGAATTTTTTTAAATAAACATTAATTATTGGTGCTACGCGCAGGACAGCGGATAGTTTGCTCTGATTGGGCATTCCAATGACCTTTGATAATGACTGATACATTTTAATTTTTATTACATTTCGATATAAATAAATAAATTTGTTTATTGCAAAATAAAAACACATACTCTATCCTTTGAAATAACACTTTTATTAGCAAAAACTTTCTTTGTTCATATATTTTAACTTAAATAATAAAAGTTTATTATTTTTAAACACATGCAATTGTTTAAACAATATTTCACAAACAATAATAAAATTAGTTTGATTTTTGTGGAATTAAAATATTAAAATACAACAAAATATAGAGTAAGATAATAATATATTAGATAATGATTGGAAGACATTTTGGTGGAAATCAACTTGTGTGAATCGAACACCGCTGTCCTGCGCGTAGCACCAAAAATTATTGTTTATTTCAAAAATTTTCTGACGCTGTGGTAATTAATCGATTTTAATTTTGAAAATTGCAAATGAAAGGTACAGTACACTTCTATAAGCAAAAAAAATTTCAACTTGCTATCTGCTTTATTTTCAGTCATGTAACATTTTGAAAAAATGAATTTTTTTTGCGAAAGCTAGATTGCAAAATTTATTTTGCAAAATGTATTGAACCGATCTTAATAAAATTTACAGTATTGTTTTACTGTATCATGAAGTTTTTTTTGGGTAAGATATGAAGGTCCTAAGTGTAGCATAAATGGTTGAAAAGCGTAAAATGCGAATACTTGCTTTTGTGTGGTTTTTTCACAATTATTGCTATTTTGCAACTAGGGTGACCATTTTTTAAATTTTTAACCAATTCTATGTTGTAGAAAATTTAATTACGCAACTTTTGTCAGTACAACTTTTCTCGGAAATGAATACTTTTAAAGTTATAATCAAAAAACGAAAAAAAAAATCGAATTTTTCCTTTAATTTTTGACATTTTGATTATTTAAACAATGTTCCGGACCTTTTTGAGAGGGAGGATAACTCAAATATTATTATTTGATTTATCTTTAAGCAATTTCTGCAAAAAAATTTGAGTCACCTCTCAACGTCCATCTCAAAACAGATGCGCCCTGGACTATTACTGATTTTGGATGCTAGAAACTTTTTTAAAAACAAGAATAAAGCTTTTTTGAACACTTTAAAAAAGTTGTGATGAGTTTTCCCCGAAAAGTGCTCAATTTTTTGGGTATTTCACGTTGAAATATTCAATTTGGAATTTGACGAATATAACCTATTTTTCATTTGCTACAATAATTGTGCATCTATTGGGTCCACAGAGCTCATATTTTATGTAGGTACACCATTTTTTTTTCACTTTTTTATAAGCTATATTATTATCTAAGAATAGTTTCTTCGATAAAATACTTATAGTTTAAGTTATTTGCGAAAAATCGTATAAAAACGTGTTTTTTTTTTATTAAAAAATGAACATATTCACTCGCAAATAACTAAAAGTTTTTATTGACTATGTGAAAAATCTCTATAGAACAAAAGTTGCTTAGGATTAGTCGGTTTATTCACTTCCGGACTTATTTTGAACGAATATTTCTTCATATCCGCTGAAACTCATCCCCAGGCAGGACAAATGCACGCATCCGTAAATATCACTTTTTTCTTTGACATGTTAGCTATGTGTACCTATGCGTATGCCAAATTTAAATTTTACAATAAATTTTCGTGCTCAATAAAAAAATAAATATAAACTTAAACCACATTTGTGTATTATAGGTAAAAGTTCTGGATTTGGATTTATAATAGTCTTTATTTGTTAAGAAGTAACCTCGACACCGACCGTAAGGTACAAGAGGACGGCTTAAAGTTGTTAAGAACTTCATTGTTAATTTTACTTACACATGCTTTATTCAAAAAAATTTTCTTGTCACCTTACGGCTACCTAAAATGCAAGATTACCCAAATTAGTTTAGTAGTTTTTCTGCCTTCGTTTTTGAACGGGTTTAAAGCTAAAAGGGCTCGAATAAATTGCTTTCTACTCAAATATGCAAACTTGGTGCTTATTATTGTGCTACTTTCGAAATTAATTCCTAATTCCCATGAGTACCTCAGAGTTTTTTTTCTCAGAATGACAGAAAAAGACCTTCAGGCGCGACGTTTCGCAAGCAAAAGAAACTGAGACTACAAGAAAGGGAAAAAATGGCTGGATCTTTAAAGCACTTCTTGCAAAACAATTAAGATTCCACGGAGGGCACGGAGACTCTCGATGCGGCCGAATCTCAAGATTTTGAATCCCTAATATCAGCAACTGTGAGTGGACCATCTGAAATTTCAATAGAGACGACCACAGTAACATCAGGTCCTGCAATAAGTGGAGGCGGTTGTAGCAGCAAAACGACTTCTAGTGATGCAGAGCCCGATGAAGCGATGACACCATCCTCGTCTACACAACTTAAACAATCCAATTCAGGTACCGAAATAGAAATACCTGCTACAAGTGACACTTTCGATGAAGGCTTTAATGAGACTAGTGTCGATATAATTCCGTCCGACCCTGGTTTGTGGCCCGAAAGAATCACCAATGAGATAGCAAGAATATTGGTTAAACGTGGTCCGCCCTTGATTGACACTAATTTTAGCTTTCCTAATAATAAAGACAAGAGAAAGTTTTCATGCAATTACTTTGTAAGAAGTCTAGCAAATGGAGAAAAAGTCGATAGGACTTGGCTTATTTACTCTATTTCTAAAGATTCTGTATTTTGTTTCTGTTGTAAGTTGTTTTCTAAAACTCGTAACACTTTTTGTGATGCAAATGGATTATCGGATTGGCAACACTTGTCTTTGCTAATGAAGAGACACGAAACGTCAATTTTACACAACAGTTACACGAACACTTGGGTAAATTAAAAAAAATGATGGAGACATCTATGACTGTTAATGCTCATCACCTGCGGATTTTAGAAACGAAAAAAAATATTGGCCCGACATGTTGGAAATATTCTCTTTTGATTCAGTTATGAGACAGCACGGTAGCCGTGTGTGTAACTCCCAAAAAAATCTGTTAAAATGACTCATTATTTAGGCATGCAAATACAGAATAAAATAATTGAATTATTGTCGTCTAAAGTAAGAAATAATATTTTAGAAATGGTTCGAAGTTCAAAATATTTTTCAATAATATTAGATTGTACACCAGACACTAGTCATACTGAGCAAATTAGTCTAGTTCTGAGGTATGTGGTCCTTAACACCACTTCAAAAAAGGTTGAAGTTAAGGAAAGCTTTATTGCGTTTAATCCAATACTAGACTCTACCGGGGAAGGGATATATACATTTGTGACTGAAATTTTGAAAAAATTAAATTTAGATATAAAAAATATTAGGGGACAAGGTTATGATAATGGGGCAAACATGAAAGGAAAGCATGTTGGGCTTCAAAAACGCATTCTTGATGAGAATCTGAGAGCACTTTTTGTACCTTGTGCTGCTTATACTTTGAACGTAACAGTAAACGACGCTTCTAAGGTGTCAGATGCTACAATACATTTTTTTAATCTTGTGCAAGAGCTATAAATTTTTTTTTCGTCATCCACAAAAAGGTGGATCTTCTGAGAAAAAATGTTCCTGGGTTAAGTTTAATCATGATCCTTCAGGTTGTGACCTGAAGTTGTATACCTATATAAAAATTTAAATGTACAATTACAATTTATTTTCTTAAATTCAACCTTTCTGTTACTAATTAGTACAACTATAATCATATATTTATGTTTTCATAATTTTTATAATTAGTTGTTCCCAATATATAGGGCGGATCGCGTCGCCCCCATGATTTGCCGCCGAGTGCTTCGCACCCCTTGCACCCCCGGGTCGGAACGGAACGGGCCTGACCGTATATATACATCGCACTAACTATGGATTTAACAACTTCATATCAAGAACTTCATATCAATATGATAACATAAATTTCTTTGCAACCTTCGACACATTCCTACCTCAGGTTTTGTCTACTCTTGTCTTGAGTAATATTATATTATGTTGATAACTTCTTGTATTGTAACCAGAGATATACACACACCCAAACTTATATGGAATCACCATGTATTTCAAAGTAATATTTATTTCTTTTGAAAAAACTTATTTATTGTTGCGAAGATTAAAGGTTTTTATTGAAAATAAACAAATATATAAGACAATCGGATAGTACAGCCCGGTACGGTATAGATTATTTGCTTGAGTTGCAAGTTGAACGAAAATAAATAAACTAACTTTTGCGTCCAACAACGAAAATTTGCCTTATGTGGGGCTATAAAACTTACAACGAGGAAAGATTATTGGTCTTGTGGAGAAAGTAATGTTCTCAGATGGAGATAGCTGCAGAGCTAGGCGTAATACAGGGCGTTCTGTCCAAAACATATGCTAGGTAAAAGGAACTAGGAAAGCTAAAAAATAAAGCAAGGGAAAGTCGCCAAAAGTAATAACGGTTCTCCACGATCATTTAATTGTCCAATCAGCTGGAAGACACCCAACCATTTCTCACCTGCAGCTCCAAAGGCAGCTTTTGGAAGCTATAGGTGTAACTGTTTCAGTTGAAACGATAAGAAGAAGAGCTCGTACCAAGAAGTATACAGCAGGAGACAGTTATGGGTTCCCGAGTTATCCAGGCAGCACAAAATTGATCGCCTAAATTGGTGCCTTCACCACCAAAACTGGAACAGTGGGACTTGACAAAATGTGCTATTTTCAAAAACAGTCAGGATTTAATGTAATCAGATGGAAAATCAGATGACCCACGAAATCATGTACTTGGAGGTCGAGGAAGACAAGCAAGAACGAAAACTGTCAGATCTATTCACAAATATACAAGGAGAAGTGTAATGTTCTGGAGAGGAATTGTGATCCGTAAAAGAACTCCTTTAATTTTCATCCAATCAACTTTAACTGCTCACAGGTATGTTGATAACCTGTAATCAGGCTCTGGAGAGGTGCAACAGGAGAAAATTTAATTTTATTGTATGATAATGGACCTCTACATACCATTAGAGTGACTACAGACATCATTGAAGCAGAAGGTATCCCTTGTTTGGAGTGGCTTGCTTGCTCACCCGAGCTTAATCCTATAGAGTATTTGTGGGATCTGCTTAAAAGAAAAATTAGAGCTCGCCGGGATAATCCACAAAACACCTCACGGCTCGTACAAGCTGCTTTTAAAGGATGGAGCAACCTACCACAACAAAATGTTGATAATTTGATTAGGAGCGTGCCCACGCAAACTGAAGCATGCATAAGGACTAGAGGTGATAACACTGACTACCACAGAATACAAAAAAAAAATAAATAAAAACAAGTTAAAACATTATTCGTTTTACATTGAGATTTTGTATGCTATTGACTTTAAAACAACTACTTTCAATTTGTTTGTTAAATAATTTATTTTTATATTTATATATATATATATATATATATATATATATATATATATATATATATATATAGACTTTAGTTTTTTATTGAGGTTGCAGTCATTTATTTCTAAGGGGCAGGGTAAGAGAAACTCTGTGTTATAATCAAGCTTTCGCAAAATTTATTTGCTTCGTCAGGATTAGCTAAAATTATTATATAGTTATAAATAAATACAACGAAATGAAAGAACATTGCATAAAAATTAGTACAAAAACTTACAACGTGAGGCTTGTTCCTTAATTTGACATTTCTACAAAACATAAAATATCTAAAAAAATCTTTATCCTAATGGTTTTCAAGTTTCAATGTTTTAATTTTTACAATTCATGATAAAAAATATGATTTATTAATTTAGTTCTAAATTTGACTAATGCCAGAAAGACACTTAAATAATGTCAAAAAGACACTCGTAGGTATTTGTTTATTTGATTTTAAGTTGTTAAGAACTAGATTTTTGATTATTACTTGCTTGTGCATTTTAAAATTTTAGAAGTTATAGATGTATATACATATATATATATCGAATACCAAATACCCAATAACCAAAAATATATTAAATACCAAATGAATATGTAAATGAATGAATGAATACCAAATACCCATATATATGGCATTTATAGATTTTGAAAAGGCATTCGACTCTACAGAAATTACCCTGCCCCTTAGAAATAAATGACTGCAACCTCAATAAAAAACTAAAGTCTACATATTGTCAGTCAATAATACCAAACTTCTTTATATATATATATATATATATATATATATATATATATATATATATATATATTTATATATTTATTTTTATAATTATTTATTATTTGTTATTAAATTGCTTTAAAATAAATATTGTTTAACTTCATGTGTTCGTTTTTTTTTTAAATTCTCACGGAATAGTAAGAAATATCAGATGATTCCGTATAAGTTTGGGTGTGTGTAGATACTGTTATGAATTTATAGTTTAACATTAATTGTAAGTGGGCTTGCCCAATGATAAATAAATAAATAAATAAATATATAAAATATGTAAACTTTTTAGTTTTGGGATATTATTTAATATTTTATAAAGAACGTGTCTCTACCCCATTAGATAAGTAAAAATGCTTTAAAATGGGTGTGAAACAGAATTTATTTGAATTTACTTTGTTATGATTTTATTCTATTTGTTTCATTTTGTTGATATTTTAGTTTAGTCTACAAATCAATATTATCACTATTATCACAGTTTTTTGCTTTATTTCAAGCACCTACCTACCTACCTACCTTCAATAAAATAAATAAAAAACATGATCCAAAATGCCTTAAGGGGCGCCAAAATCCTGTTTTGCACACAGGCGCCAATAGCCCTTGCGGGGGCCCTGTATATGGTGTTTGATATTAGTGTAACGAACTCCAATTCAGTCGAATTTGGGACAAGGCTGAAAAAAATACTTATAATCCGGAACATTTTAATGAAAATCGGTCCATTTTTTTAAATATAGAATTTTAGTATTATTTTATTGATTCTTTAACATTTTTATGTTATAATGTTTTTCGTTAGAAAATCAACTGATGTTGGAATTCCATGTAAGTATATTATAACTAGGGAGCGGATTTTATGCTAAATGCATATTGCATGCATATTTCGCATATATGAGAACTTTACGAAATTTTGCATATTTTTAAAGAAACATGCATATTTCATGCATATTTAAAAACATTACGTCCAAAAAAAATTAAAATTTTTTAATTCGTCACAAAATATTTCCCCGCACAGGCTGTCATATCTATTAATTCGAGAACTACCTGAAGAGAGACGGCTTATTCATTGCCTTTTCATTTTTTCTTAGAAAATACGCGATCTTTACACAAAGTACTTTGTAGGATGTTAAAATGATGAAGGATGGTTTACCGGGAAATCCGAATTGTATCTACTTTTATTATATTTAGTAGGTACCTATAATTCTGGTGATTATTTTAAATCGCCTATTGTTAAGAGAATTATTTACACATTTAACCATAGTTTTACGATTTTCTAACGGAAATTGAAATATTCATGCTTTAGATCAGATCCCGTAAATCAGTAAAATTAGTTACCTTTAGTTGGTCAATGCGAATGTTTAGTTTTTGTTTAATACTTCTGTTTGAAAATATTTCAATATGCCGAAAGAATCTAGCCTGGTTTATTCCTGGATCAGAACCTATCCCGAGCTTCATTACAGCAATGGAAACTTATTCTGCAAAGCGTGTAGTAAAATGGTGAGTTTTAAAATTGCTTTCTTCCTCTTTTTGCTTTAATAAATGCCAAATATTTGCCTAATAAATGCCTTAGTTACTTACTTAGTCCTAAGCCTTTATACCTTTAGGTGTAAGGCTGGTGGATTTGAATTTGGCATTGTAGTCTTCATGTCTTCCGATCTTGTGTTAGGTTTCTTGCAGTTTCCAATGTCAATCCCTTCTTCTCGACTTCTTTCCTGATTTTATCTACCCACATAACTCTTGGTCTTCCAGGAGACTTTTGTTTTTCCCCTGCATTCTCGTTTTGTTAGTCTCACGTTCGACATTCTACACATGTGCCCCAACCATCTAAGTTGTCCATCTACTATTTTTGCATTGATTGGTTCTAGGTTTTTGGCTGATTGTTTCGTTTTGTATTTTGTCTGTACTCTTCAGGACAGGAATCCCAGTACCACTGAGAATAGCAGTGGACTCAACACACATCCCTATAATTTGACGCATTGACTTGTAGTAAATTTTCTGGATTCGTCGTTATTGGTTGTTAATGTATTTGTATTATTTTTGTACACATCATTTATTACTTCTATTTTGTGCCTGTCGACTCCCCTCTCTTTTAGTTTCTTCCATACGTCCTTTCTCCGGATTCTGTCAAACGCCTTTTCCAGATAGATGAAGCGTGTATGTATCTCTCTATTCTTATGGATTACCTTCGCACTTACATGTCTTATTGTGAATAAGCGTGCTTCTGCGCTTCCTGAATCCACACTGTGTGTCTTCCATAGTTGGTTCTATTTGGGTTTTTATTCTGGTCTCTATAATTCTTGCGAATATCTTCCCAGGGATACTTGATATGGTGATACCTTGGTAATTATTACAGTTTCTCTTGTCTCCCTGTTTGTTATTCTTCATTCATTTCTTGTATCTCCACTATGTTGTCTCCATCATTCCATTATTTGTTTTTCTTCTGTTAGTACGTTACCTTTCGTGTCTTTTATATTCGACATCGTGTGCTATTTCTTTTGTCTGAATTGCTTTAACGCGCCGTAGGTTTTTCGTCTTCCTTATAATTTTCTTGTCTTTTTTGTTCAAACCTCTCCCATGACCTTTCTTTTCCTGCTTTCACCGCTATTTTAACCTCTTTCCTTTTTTTCCTTATATGCCCCGTAATCTTCCGGGTGCTTTGTGCTTAGGTATCTCTTTCATGTGTCTTTTTGTTCTTTATTTTCTCTCGTATTTCGTCCGTCCACCATTCCGTTCTCGTCATGTTAGTATTTGCTATTTTTGCCTCCCGCAAGTTTCCTCAGCTACTTTGATTATGCTGGTTTTTAAATAATCCCATTTTGCCTCTATATTTTTATTTTTCGCCCTACCTTTCAAAATATTGTCTAGTTTTTCTTAGAATTTCTTCTTATATCTTTTCTTTTTTTTTTCCTCTGTTGATCTCATTCTTATTATTACTAGATGATGGTCACTGCCAATTTCTGAGTCTCTTTTCACGTTCGTGTCTTGTACTCTTTCCATTTGTTTTGATTTTTCGTTTCTGCTATCTTGTAGTTACTCTCGTGTATTTGTGTACTATTTTACGTTTAAATATTTTGTTTGTTATCACTAGTTTGTTCTCTAAACGTATGTCTATTATTCTGTCACCATTTCTGTTTAGTATTTCTTCCCCTTCTTTTCCCATGCACTCCTCTATTCCGTTGTTATTGTTTCCTACTCTACCGTTTAGATCTCCCATTATAATAATTATGTTTTCTTCCTCATTATCAATTGCATTTGGAGCACCTCGAAAAATTTATCATTCTCTTTCGTTTTCTTCTATTATGTTTCTCCTATAACGTGTATGGTTTATTCGGTGCAATTATTATCCCGACTCCTTCTTTTGCTGTCTCCTTTTGTATCCGCTCCTACCCAAAGTAACCAATATCCTTTGTATATTTTCTTAAGACATTTTCCTTTCATCTTCGTTTCCGTTATTCCTAGTATTTCTATTTTTTGTCTTCTCATTTCTTCTACCAGTTCTTCCTCTTTTCCATCGATTCTTAGCACATATTATGGTCCCATTTTTATCTCTCCTTTTTTCCGCAATCCAGCTTTCACCTTCTTATTTTCATTCTTGTTTATCTTTGCATCATCTTTTTCCCTAGCGCTATTCCTATTCATTGCCTTGGTCTTCATCTTTGTGGGTCCGGTCTTATTATTTTCTGTTAGTTTTTTGGAGTCCTTTAACCGATATTTATGTGAGCTTGTATCTTTTTGTCATTATTATGGTCCCATTTCCACTCCTTCCCATTAATCTCCAGTTTCATATACCCTATTTAACGTTTAAACAGTTTGAAAAAGTATGTGTTATTGTCGTAGATACCATCCCAGCGAAAATTTTCGGTCACACAACACGTCGGGACAGAACTACATAAGTCAAAGTGCAAGAAAATGAGCGAGTCTAAAGTTGTCCAATTACCCATTGACAGTAGACAATCTTTGATGGGGTCATCCAATGACCAATATAAATTTAATTCTGATTTATGCGAGGCAATGATTTGTTCAAACATACCTTTGAAAAAACTGGAAAATCCTATTTTTAAAAGTTTTTTGGAAACATATTCCAAGAAAAGTGTTCCCGGTGAAAGTACATTGAGAAAAAATTACGTACCTCAAATCTACAATGATACCATAAAAAAAATCAAAAAGATAGTGGAAAATCGGTACATTTATTTTATTGTAGATGAAACTACAGATTCTTGTGGACGTTACATTATAAATCTATTAGTAGGATCTATGCGCGGAGATGAACCTAGTGAATCTTATTTAATTGCATGTGGACAGTTAGACAAAACTAATCATTTAAGTATTTTAAGATTTGTCAATGAATGTTTTATGAATTTTTTTGCTCCTAATGTAGTTCCCACTGAAAAAATTTTACTTATGCTATCAGACGCTGCCCCTTACATGGTTAAAGCTGGTCAACAAATTAAATTAATTTATGCAAATTTAGTTCACGTAACTTGTTTAGCGCATGGATGTAACAGAGTAGCTGAACATATTAGGGGTGAATTCCCTGATGTAAATGTACTAATAAGTAGTGTAAAAAAAGTATTCGTCAAAAGTCCTTTACGGGTTCAGTTGTACAGGAACAAATTACCTAATGTACCTTTACCTCCCGAACCAGTACTGACTAGGTGGGGAACTTGGTTGGAAGCTGCAATTTTTTATGCTGAACATTTTGTCGCAATTAAGGAATTGCTTTTAGAATTTAACGCCGAAGACAGTGCTGCTATTATAAAGGCACAACATATTGTTAAAACAACTTCATTGGCAACTCAGTTAACTTTTATTAAGACGCATTATAGTTTTATAGTAAAAACCATAAATAATTTAGAAAAGCGGAAAATGTCTTTAACAGAGTCCGTCGAAATAGTTAGAAATTTTAAAGCAAACATTTCGAAAGTTCCCGGTAAAATCGGTAATTCAGTTATAAAGAAATTAGAATCGGTTCTAGAAAAAAATAACGGCTTTAAAACTTTGGAGGACATATGCGAAATTTTTAATGGAAATTTTGAAATTGATTTTGGTGAAGAATTTTCGGCTTTAACAAGTTATTTTAAATACGCCCCAATTACTTATGTTGATGTTGAAAGGAGTTTTTCAAGCTATAAAAATATTTTATCTGATCAAAGAAAATGTTTCCTCGTAAAAAATTTGGAAAAACACATTGTAGTGAATTATAATCGAAGATATATATAGTAATATTGTTGTTTTATTCTAAATAGGTAACTATTGGTATCAGTTTTTGTAGAAAATGTGAATAAATTGTATAATATATAAAAAATTATGTCTTTATTTCAAAGATAACATAAGATTCAGCCCCAAAATTTAAGAGTTCCTCGGGAAAATTTGTAGATTTAGTTAGTTCTAAAGTCTTTTTTCATTCAACTCAAATCGATTGTGAAGTATTAAAGTGTGTTTCAAGAGATTCTACAGAGTGTTTAGCCGATTTTGTTTGTTTTTCCGTATATTTTAAGTTTTGTTATTTGACAACTGTACTGTAAGTAGAAATTTTTTTATATACTTATATTTGAACGTCGCTCGTGCCCCGGGATGTCCGTGGGCAAAATGGAAAGGATCCACCAGATCCTGGTGTAGAAAATATTGGGTTCACAGATGAGAGCGATATAATTATGCAGACAAATGATTTAAATCAGAATAATTCTCATAGTGAATGTTTAAATGATACTAGTAAAAGTACTAATGATACCATAAACTTGACATCTACTTCAAATAAAACAAATACTATTAAAAAAAGTCAGGAATTTAATTCATCTAATCGATTTAGTTTAAATGATACTGGTCCGTTTTTTATATTTGTTCAACACATAAATTTGAGTATCGGTCGTTTGCATCCAATGAAACTTGGAGAAAAACTACTTTCGCTATCTAGTTATGATAAACATATTATTGAAATTGTTAGTGTAGGTAAAAATCGCATTAAAATTCAAGTCAATTCAGGTTCTGTTGCGAATAAATTAGTAGTTGAAGATTTTTTTGGAAAAAATAACCTAATTGCATATATTCCAAATTATTTAACGGAAAAAAAGGGTCTCGTTCGCGGAGTGGACACTACTCTAACTGAGAGTGCACTACTTATACTATTAAATCTAATATTCCAATAAAAAAAGTTCATAGAATGACTAGAATAGTTCAAAGTGACGGTGTATCAGAAAGAGTTCCTAGACAAATGGTTATTATTAGCTTTGAAGGTAAATTAATTCCCCAGTATATTTACATCAACAAAGTTAGGTATCCAGTTGAAATACATGTTAGTCCTGTTATGCAATGTTTCAACTGTCTTCGTTACGGTCATTCAACGACTCAATGCAAGTCAAAAAAAAGATGTAAGAAGTGCGGTAATGAAGGTAACACTGATTGTCCCGATAAATGTACTACATTTTGCGTTTATTGTAAAAATAGTAGCCACGAGTCAGTTTATAAAGAATGTCCCGAATATTTAAAACAAAAAAAGACTAAAGAAGCTATGGCTAACTTAAATATTTCATTTAAAGAAGCCGAAAAAGCTCTTGAAAATCCATGTTATTCCAGTTTAGTCCAAAAAAATAAATTTGCACCTTTAATGACCTGTGACACAGACTTTCCTCCATTAAAAAGCTCCTCCCCTAAACCCTCGAATTCCACCACTAATAAAAATAATAATCATCTGAATATAGCCCCCTAACGATAACCCCCCCAAAAAAAGGAAGACTACTGATACAACTCCTGATTTTCCTCCTGTGCGTAGGGAATACCCGACCAGTTTCTGTTCGGGATCTGTATTTCAATTTGGAAACCATGAGCCCCGTAATGAATTTGATATATTTATAGGCCAGCTCAGTGCTTCACTCAAAAATTTAATCAAACAGAGTATCCTTGACTATTGTAATTCTTCATCAAATGTAGAAACTAATTTTAAAAATTACGAAATTGAATTAGAAAATAAAATTAAAGATATTATAGGTAATATTTTTACATGATTTTAATGGCTGACAAAAGTATTAAAATTATTCAATGGAATATTCGTTCGCTAAATGCGAACCGATATTCTTTACAGCAATTACTGTTTGAAGAACGTTTTGACATAGGTCTTTTATCAGAAACTTGGTCAAAACCATCTGATACTGTTTGCTTCAATAATTTCAATGTAGTTAATAAAAGTAGAATTAGAGGATATGGAGGAGTTGCCATAATTTTAGCAAATAACATTATTTATAATCCCATTTCATTTGTTAACAATTTCAATCCTAATTTAGAAGTTTGTGGTGTAGATATTAAAATTGACCAAAAAATGTATACTATCCTGAGTGTGTACCGTCCATCAAATGTTAGAGTAACAGTGCAAGATTACGTTAGTCTTTTTTCTCAAATTAGCAATGATTGTATTATTACCGGAGATTTTAATGCACATCATGGATTATGGGGATCAAATTCATGTTGCGTCGATGGTAATATACTAGTAGAAGCATTAGATTTCTTTCCTAATTTAATTGTTGTTAATGACGGGTCGGCTACTAGAGCTACTCCTCCAGGGAATATGAAATCTGTTGTAGATCTTACTATTATATCCTCTAGTTTATGTCCATCCTTTGACTGGACTGTTCTTCCAGATACCTATGGATCAGATCATTTTCCAATTAGACTTTCTGTGCAGAATATGAAAATTGAAAATAGAACTTTTATATCTTCGGCTAAATGGTCGATGTCTAATGCAAACTGGGATAATTTTAGAAACAACGTAGAAAGTGCCTTCAGACACGAACCAAATAAAAACCAAACAAACGAAATGATTTTCTTTTTATTAGATTCTATTACTGATGCAGCCAACAAATCTTTCAAAATTATCAAACCGTCAGTCAAATCTTTCAAATCGCCACCATGGTGGGATGATGAATGCCTCACTGCTTCTAACGCTAGAAAAAATTCCTTTAAAATTTATAAATCTAATCTCACCCTTTCAAACTTCATGGAATATAAGAAGAATGAAGCTATATGTAAACGAACTTTCCGCTCAAAAGCTAAATCTAGTTGGGTTCGGTTTTGTTCCTCACTTACTAGGCAAACTTCACCTTCAGAGCTTTGGAAAAGGGTAAACAAAATTCAAGGTAACAAAAAGTACACCGCTAATGATGAATGTATGGTAGAAAGGCTCTTTACAAAAATCTCCCCGGATTATGTCCATTTACCACTATTTATGCCGAGCATCTCTACTAATGACCACTTTTTACTAACCCCCATTTCAGCTGACGAACTTAAAGCAAATATCAAGAGTTCTAAAAATACAGCCCCTGGTATTGACGGCATTAACTATAGTATGCTATTAAACCTACCTGCAATTGCTATATATTATTTGTGCAAAATATACAACAATATTCTACTTAAAGGAGATCATCATTGTGACGCCCTCAAACAATGCCTGGTTATTCCTATACCCAAACTAAACCAGCGTACCGACTTAAGGCCTATCTCTCTCATGTCCTGTTTGCTTAAAACATTTGAACGAGTTATGAAAAGCAGATTAGAATGGTGGTGTGAGAACAAAAATATATTTCCAGTGTCTCAGTATGGCTTTCGTAGGAACAAGGGAACTATTGATTGTGTTTCTCAATTAACAACTGATATTCAATTATCATATTCAAATAATAATTATCTATCTGCCATTTTTCTTGATATTTCTGGGGCTTATGACAACGTCAATTTAAATCTATTGTTCGAAAAACTGAAGCACATAGGTATTCCACCTTTGTGTGCTTATGTATTAGTAAACCTATTCCTTAATAGACAGGTATTTATTAGATTAATGATAGATTGATTGGCCCAAGAGTAGTGCATCAAGGTTTACCACAAGGATCAGTCCTCAGTCCCTTGTTGTTTAATCTATCTCTAGATCTCCACAGTATAGGAATTAGATGCAGTATATTACAATATGCAGATGATTTCTGCTTTTACAATGTGAATAAGTTGTACCAACAAAGTATTAATTCAACTAAGATGGTACTGGGTGATGCAAGAGAGTATTTTTTTAAACAAGGATTTGACCTTACTGCAAATAAATCAGCGGTGGTGTTTTTTACGCGACATCGCTTACCTGTTATGACCAGCATCATGATTAACAACCTAAGTATACCCGTTCATAAGCACTACACTTATCTTGGTATTACATTGGACACCAAGTTAACATGGGATGAACACATTAATAAATGCTTAATAAAATGTGAGAAAAGTTTAAATATTCTTAAAGTAGTTAATCGCTATCGATGGGGTGCTGACCCTAAAATTAATTTAATGTTTTATCGTGCATATACCAGATCCATTCTCGACTATGGAAGCATTCTATATGGATCTGCCACAAACAGTCGCCTTAAAAAACTAGATCGCATTCAATATAAGGCTCTGCGGTTAGTTCTAGGTGCGCTCAAGTCTACGCCTATAGAGAATCTTTTAGCTGAATCCATGGAGCCTCCTTTACATTTAAGACGACTATTTTTGGCTGAAAATTTTATTCTTAAATGCCAATCTTACAACCAAACTGAACTACTACAAAAAACATGTGACATCTCTGTTTCTAATCTTGTCGACAAATGGTGGCACAACAGGAATTCTAATATTTTAGCAGTGGCATACTCGAACGTTTCTCAGCACCTAAACAGTCCAGGTGAATTAACTTTCTTTAAATCGAGTTTTAATATATCTTATGCCAATGTTAATGTTTGGTTCCCAAATTTTGACAGTGAGAATCCAGTTGACTTTCAGCAACATATAGCCAAGCTTGATAATCCATGCAGGATTTTCACGGATGGTTCAAAATCAAGATTGGGAGTTGGATGTGCTGTATATATTCCGGATCACCAAGAATCCTTGATGTTCAAGTTAGATAAACAATGTTCCATATACTCTGCAGAAATGTTCGCGATTTATCAAGCTCTAGAATGGGCTGTCAACAAAAAAATTTCTAACAAGCAAGTTGTAATTATGTCAGATTCAAGATCTTCGTTATTAGCTCTAGAAAACACACGTAAACATTTATATAAAAATAGCCTTGTCGTCAAAATTTTAGAAAACCAACTAAAGCTACTGGAAAAACAGACTTCTGTAACTTTCGTCTGGGTAAAAGGACATATTGGTATTTCCGGTAACATAAAAGCAGATTTTTTTGCTAAAGAGGCAATCTTAAAAGGATCGGAAATAACTTGGCTAGATAGAAGCGATCTAACAGCTACTCGCAAGAAAAGTTTGAAACAAAATTGGGATATTGAGTGGCACGCTTTCTGCAATCAAAGCAACAATCTCTACACCAAAATTCATCCTAATTTACCTACTGAGCCTTTTGCTATCAGAAGTTATCCCAATAGAAATATATATGCCATGTTTATTAGATGTCTCTTTAATCATGCCACTGTCAAGTCATACCTCTATAGATTTAACCTATCCGAATCAGATCTTTGCGATTGCAATGGATATGTTGACGATATTAATCATTGGTTGTTTGGATGCAAACATAATGATGTTGCAATTAAGTTTTTGATGCACAATCTGGTTCAAGAAGAAATACCTTTCCCACAAAATAATGCTTCTCTTTTATATTTGTCTCGTAGAAATTCTAAAATTAAACAAATCATCTGGGAGTTTTTAAAAAGGACTAAGAGGAAAATTTAACTTGCACTGAATGAGTCCGGTTGAATGTGTTTAGCAATAATTATTGTTTTTTTATGTTTATCCTTATTATGTAATATTATCTCCCTGTGAAAATTCAATAAGTAGATTTTGCAGGGAGGTAATAAGAATAGAATTGAATAAAAGTTTATATTGAAAAACAAAAAAAAAAAAAAAATTATACAAAAAAATATGTATACAAAAAAAAATGTATAAAAAAAATTAAATCTTATTAAAAAAAAAATAAATAAATAAATAAAAAAAAAGCATAATAAATTATAAAAAAGAGAAAAAAAAATTAAAAACACAAAGAGGGTGTAAACCTCCGCGGGGTTGATCCGGGTTGAAGCCTTATCGCTGTGTAAAAAAAACATATATTTATTAGCATTTAGTATTAGTATTTAGTATTAGCATGTAGTTTTTTTTTGTCGATTTAATTATTTGTAAATTAATTTAAGTTGGTTAGGGCCATGAATGAGGAGTATACCTACTGGTCAATTAAATGTTTCCACTTCTACATATGTATGTATGTATGTGCGTGCATAAGTATTATATGTGCGCACATGTACCTAATGTATTATGTAATGCAATGTATTATATTTGGAATATTGTAGCAAACAGTAATTTATTATCTATCGTGGCTGAATGGATCAAGTAATCCAAAGCCAATAAGGAAGAAAAAAAAAAGATTCAGCCCACCCCCCCTATAAAAGAACCCCTAGAATAGAATAGAACAAAAAATTTGTGGTTTCTCGAAATGCGCATTTTTTTTAATTTTTGTGCATATCTTGCGCATATTTCGTAATTTTTTACTGCATATATATGCGCATATTTCATCAAAATTGATCGCATATAAATCCGCTCCCTAATTATAACCTTAGGTTAATATAAAAATGTAATTATCATTACATTATTATAATTGTCGCTTATTCCCATCAAAAATATAATTGTCTTTTCAGAAGACTATAATTAAAATACAGAAACCAAACCACTAATACTGGTATTAGTGTTACGCTTTAGAAATTGTCGACTTTGTTTCGTCCCACCAATTCAATTCGATGTGAATTTATCAGAAGAATATATTATATGTTGTTGTGGAATTGTTTTTTTAAGGAAATTCAAAAAAATTAAATTTATATCAACGACCATGAAATGATAGTTTTTCATCACCCTGTATTTTCATCAACAAAATTGTTTAGAATTTAATTTTGCTATTAAGCAAGTGTTTCGGGAAAAATTGAAACGACTAATAAGTGATTCGACGAAATGCACGGGACAATAACGTTTTTAAGACCCTTCCGGGAAGGTATTTTAATGTGGTAAACAAACTGTATTAGTTTTTAGGGACGGGGTCGAGTTCGCTCCCAATGGTAAGAATTTTACCTGAACTAAAAAAAGGTAGAGTCCGAATAGGCTCCCATAGACAAAATTTATTTTACCTAAACATGTCGAAAATATCACCCAGCGTTGTCACTTCTTTCAAATTTTCTCTTTTTGTTAGAAACAGGTACCTGCGTTTTAATTAATAGATTTCTAGATACCCTATAATAATGAGGATAATTATTATATCTTATTGAGTTTGTTACGCGATGAGAAGATAAGTTAATGTGTTGGTATAGAAAGTAGTTTCTACGAAGGAAATCGACAATGGCAACCGATTATTATTAGATTAAATTATTAGACGATCATTATTAGACCATTATTAGACGATCATCATTAGGAAAAGTAGTTAGATATTATTATTCTTTCAATTTTTCACAAAGTACAGTTAAATAAGTTAATGGAATTTAAATGGTTTCAGTTGTGAAATTTTATTTTTGTATATAAGTAACACTATTTAATATTTTTCTCATTCCTTTAAAGAAATTGCTTGTTCAAGTGTTTAAAAATGGAAGTTTTTGAAGTTATCAGTGAAAAAGGCAAACCGATGTTAGTTATCGGAAATTATAAATTTACGTTCCACAAGAATTTGGCGAACACTAAAAGATGGAAGTGTACTACTAGAAACTGTAAAGCCTTTTTAAAAAGTGGTAATGATAAAAACACGCATATTGTGGAGTCAGTGTTGGAACACAACCATGAACCAGATTCGCAAGAACAGATTAATAGGCAAGTCCTTAGCAATACAGCAAAACAAGCGGCAACTGAGGATTTATTGAAAAAACCCATCAAAATTATTCGCGATGTCCTTAAATCAAACTATTTAAGTGAATCGGTTGTGACTACAGATGTCGTAAGAGCACGAAAAAATATATATCACGCTAGATCAACTGTTATGCCAAAGCTGCCTAAAAATATTTTGGAATTCCACCAATTAATTGAGAGTCTGGATGTTGTTACTAATAGACAAGAAAAGTTTGTAATAACTAATGATTCTGAAACAAATATATTTTCGTGCTAAACAAATTTGGAGTGTTTGGTTAATTCAAAAGAATTATACGCTGATGGAACTTTTGAATATTGTCCAAAATTATTTTTGCAGTTGTTCACCGTTCATGGTTTTAAAAATGGTTATTACATACCGCTAGTGTTCTGTTTGTTACCAAATAAACTGTAAAAAACGTATACTGATGCATTTAAGTTCATACAGGAAGAGTGCCAACAGTTGTTAAATACATCTTTAAATCCACTGAAATTTGCGGTTGACTTTGAACTTGCGATACATGCAGCAATACGGAATGTATTTCCAGAAACCAAAATTGTGGGATGTCACTTTCACTTAGGACAATCATGGTACAGAAAAATCCAAAAGATGAGACTTTCAAGTGAATACCAACGGAAAAAGGGCGAGGAAACTGATGTAAGTCTATTTTTACATTACATTTTTGGACTCCCGTTTTTAAAGCCAGAAGATGTTGGAGAGTGTTTTGCATTTGATTTTTTTGAATTCAAACCTAAACATGATGCCCTGGATCAGTTTTGTGATTATTTGGTCGATAACTATATAAGTGAAGATTCTACGTTTCCACCCATTATGTGGGCAGAACATTCATCATCTTTGTGCAGAACAACCAATGCCTGCGAATCATTCCACAATCAGTTCAATCAATCATTTTATAGTTCGCACCCTAATATTAATCAGTTTTTGAGTGTACTAGAATTTCAGTTACGACACGTATATTAAAATAAACAGCTGTAATACACCACATAAAATACACGATAAAAAATATTTAGCCAAAAAAAGTTTTTTAGACCAAAAATTACAAGATTTTTCTCAAAGTAAAATTTCTAGAATAGACTTTGTTAAATGTATTTCTTACTATAATAAACCAAGTTGAAACAACAAAAAAATTGTTGTAAATTTATTTTTACTTCTCTATAATTCTATAGGTAACCTTGTATTTTAACGGAACATTAGGACAAGAATATCGATATACTGATGTTGTTAAGATTTTTATTTTGTAAATAAATTTTCTTTTTGTAATAATAGCCAAGTCAAAAAAAAATCTAAAAGCATTAATACTTTAGTTTTTTTTTTTTTGTAATCGGCTGAAACATACCTCAACTCAAAAGATTTACACAAAATTTTAATGCAATTGCTGTGGAAACATTTTGAGCTTATTATTATATTATTATTATACAGGATATTTCAAGTTATCCAAGACATATATTACTAATACGCATAAGCCAAATAAAATCCGTTGATAAATATAATTAAATATTACACGATTTGGCAACAATGTCTAATGTTTCCGCGATTATATGAGAGCCTACCCGCATTCATGCGGGAGCCAATTCGTAACCTTCTAAAATATACCTGAACGGAGCGGAGCGAACTCGACTTCACCCGTTTTTAGTTGTAAAAGTAGAAAGTAGTAGAGAACTAATTATGATATTCTTTGAAATTTGACAAATGGGAAAAGTTGTTGGAAGAATATTTGGTTTCTTAAGAAATAAATGGTTTGAGAGAGGTTGTTGTTTATTGGATGGAAAATATCAGGAGAAGGGATAATGAATGTGAGAGTATGGATTTGAGAGAAAAATAAAGACACTGTGTAATTGATATCGGAAGAGAGCAGTCCAATTTTTTATAAAGTGTAGAATCAGTGTAGAGTGGTGTGATCGGCCTTTGCGAGCAGAATCAAGTTGAAACCAAATCGTCGACCGGTTGAAGAGTTAATTTTCCTGGTCCGAGGGAGATTCCTTTGTTTTGTCTAGAACGAGTAGCTGATTATTATCCGTTTGTGCATAAGATATTCGAGCAAGTCCTGTGTGTTTTTCGTGGAAGCAGTTTGGACGTGAGGGACTTTTTCGCAACATCCAGAGTGAACGTGTTGGGAGAATCAAGGACGGCGCAATCCAGAAAACGAGGGAGTGAAGAATAAAAGGTTAGTCAAATCATTTGTCGGAATTGAGAAAATTTATTTATATCAAAACCATATTTGTTTATTTGTTTATTGAACAATTTTTTTAACGCAGTTAGTCATTTCAAATTTGAGAAATCAATTCAAAAGAAGAAAAGTAAAATTCATTGAATTTAGTATGAAAAAATAAGAAATTAATCAAATAAATATTTTGTCAAAACAAGGAGATAGCAGAGTTAGAGTTTAATTTATTAAGTTAGAGATTGTTGCAACAAAGTTAAACTTCAGTATTTTTTGAATCTTATGTACACGGCTTATTTGATAAAAACAATAGATTACATTTATATGATTTTGAGTGTTTTCAATTTCCCTGTTTCTACCCTGGAAGAAGTAAGCAACCAGAAATACTAGAAGCCACATATCACAGGTATTGTATCAAATACAAGATTAGAACTGAGAATAAAGTTGATTGGAAAATTTAATTGGAATTTAGGTGTGTTTTTACATAGACAAGAAATAAAATAATTGAATAATCAATTAAATTACGAATTTGCTAATTAATCTAAATAAATAGAAAAAGTAGAGCATAACAAAATGGCGTCCCAACTGATGGTGCATTAGAGAGTGTTTCTGGTTGCAACTTTGAAAGGGAAGACAGAGGAAAAGCAGGTGATTGAAGATCTATATTGAGTGGTCAAAACTAGTGTTGCCAGGTCTGATTTGTTTTTAATCTGTACATAAGCAAAAACAAATCGGGATTTAGGGTTGTAGATCGGGACAAATAAACAACAATAGCCCAGTAGTAAATAAAATTCTCTAGCATTAAAACGAAGCGAGTTACGCTCAAAATAAAGTTGGCTTCTTTTTTTGGTAAAAAAAAGTGAAAATCTCCCCCTATTTAGCACCGTAAATAAAATTAATCGTTATCGCTTTACCATTTACTTTATATGTGTAATGTTTATACGATCTGTAAGGTTTACGGGTTGGGAGTGTTTAGTTTTGAAAAAATTTGGTTTTATAGTAAAAAAAATTCTTAAAATATTGGAAAATGCCCTTTTTTCAAAATAACTTAAAAAGTATTAGGGATACTAAAAATCTCAAGGAGTAAAAAGTAGGTAGGTTTTGCTTTTATAAATATGATAGATTTATTTTGTTTTTCTGTTAGACAAAAATTAGTTCAAATATGGCTGTTCATATTTTGCATACACTCGTGATTAGCGACTCGTTCAGGCCCTTAAAAATACATAAGTAAAGTAAATTGTTTGTAAAGCGGTAACGATTAATTTCATTTGGAGTGCTAAGTAGCGGGGGAATTTCATGATTTTTTTACCAAAAAAAAAGGAGTCAACTTGATTTTGAGCATAACTCACTTAGTTTTTATACTAGAAACTTTTTCAAAACATAAAAATAAAGCTTTATTAAAAATGTTTTAATTGTTTTTTCCCGAAAAGTGCTTCATTTCTTGGTTATTTCATGTTGAAATATTTGATTCGGAATTTGACGAATAATAACGTACTTTTCATAAGCTACAACTTTGCTTTTGCTGAGTCTATAGACTTTACGAGTTCACAATTTTTTTCATTTTTTTATATTAGTCTACATTTTTGCTAAGAATATTTTTATATGCTAAGAATATAATACTTTTTGACTTATTTGTGAAAATCGTCTAAAAACGTGATTTTTTTGTCGAAAAATAAACATTTTCAACAAACGAAATTCAATAGTAAATAACTCGAAAAGTATTACGCAAGTTAAAATTCTATAGAACTAAAACTGTTTAGAATTAGTCAATTTATCCATCTCCGGACTTATTTTAAACGCGCGGTTTTTCACCCCAACTAGGGGTGACTGTCACTCCCGAGTAAAAGCAACCAACGGCACAAGCCGTCCAAATTTTCATGCAATTCGGAGTTTCTCCTGAAAATTACACGGTATCGCCGTATTTCCCGTTCATTTAATCCTACATAATAAGCCGTATTTAATCCTACATAATAATAATATTCAGACGAAATTACAAAAAAAATCGTAGATTAACTAAATTATTTATGTTTTATTAAAATTATAGTTTTCATTCGATTTTGCCGCTTTTAGGAGTGCCTTGTTTTTATAACATAGTTATAAAATTCACTGCAAGTCCTCCTGAAATTGGTTTTTGTGGGTGAAAATCGGGACATTTAGTGTCCCGATCAGGTACAAATCGGTACGTGTCCCCAGACCCCTGAAAATCGGGACGTCCCGCGCAAATCGGGACAACTGGTAACGCTAGTCAAAACTGATATATTTCAATTACGACATATAAATTTCCTTTAGGTACAATTTTGGTAATTGATTTTATTTATTTGATATTTGCATTTTATGAATTTTTGAAATATTCGTATTACATTGGGTAAGAGAAAATTTTCGTGTCTGCAACAGATAGGGTATTTTCGAATTTCGTATCAGGCGGGGATAAATTTTAAATACATGTCGATCACCAGAAGCAAAAGCAAAGAAAACAAAAAACAAGAAGAACATTTGGAACAAGGAGAACATTCAGATCAAGAAGACAGTTTAGACACAACAATCGTGGCATCAGAAAAACAGGAATTATCAGGAATAGATAAATTATTACAACTGATGCAACTCCAGTCACAAAAAATGGATGAAGCAAAAAAAGTAATGGAGAAAAACCAAAAACAAACATCAAAGAAAATGGATAAAATGCAAGAAAATCAGGAAGAAACAAAACGAGTAATGCAAGAAAATCAGGAGGGAACAAAACAAGCAATAGAAGAAAACAACAGAAATATAGAGTATTAAGAAGAAAATGGTTAAAAAAATTGAAGAGATTGCAGAAAAGAGCCAGAAACAGGAGATAGAGATTAAAGAAATCCAAATCAAAATGAAGGAGATAAAGAATGGCCAGAGAAAGAAAGTAGAAAAATGGAGGAAATCAAGACTCAACAAAATGTCGGAGAAAGAAGAGAAATGGTTATACATAGCACAGATGACGTGAAAATACGATTTGGCGGGGATGTAAGAAGATTACACCCAGTGCCCTTCATAAATAGCCTAAAAAAGAAAGTACAGCACATTGGAACTTTTGAAACGGCTAAAGAAATTATCAGAAACCATCTTAAGTATGATGCAGGTCTGTGGTTTGACAGCAAAGAAGAAGAAATTGACAGTTGGCAACAGTTTGAACAAAAATTTTTAAACTATTTCTGGGGAAAAGTCCAACAAACGGAAATCAACAAAGAATTACAAAATGGGAAATATAATGATCGGATGGGTATCTCAGAAAAAACATACGCATTACAAATATACAATAATGCAAAACATTTACAATACAATTATTCGTCAGAACAATTAGCGAACTGATTGCAAGACATTTCGAAGAAACGCTAGAAGATCATATCACGTTGCAAAATTACAAAGACATACATAGTTTGTGCCAATTCCTACAAATAAGAGAATCACGTCTAAGAGAAAGAAAATCAAGAAGATCGCAAGAAGATTACAGACACCGAGAAACACAGGATTACAGGGATAGAAGACAAAACAATAGGAGGGACTATACAAGACGAGATTTTAATCCCAGGAGGGAAAACGAAAATAGAGACAACGGAAGAGGAAATTATGAACAAAGAAATAGGCAATGGAATGAGGACAGAAATCGAGATAACCAGAATAGAAACACCACACGCACAAATTAAGAAAACAGAAATAATGGTAGACAAAATGAACAGGGATATCGAGAAACCGAAACAGATCCGACAGACCAAGAGAAAATAGAAGAGAGGTAAATAATACCCAGACAGAAGAATATGACGAAGAGAGACACTACGACGAAAATATAAACAACGAGGAGCAAACGGCGTCTTTTCACGAAGGCGCACTAGAAACAAAGAACCAAACAGGAATTTTTTGTCACCCGAACGAATTTATAAAACTGGCAGGAAACAATGAAAAAAGAAATGGAATATAAATTTAAAATTTGTGAATGGTTTTATCAACGAGAAACCGATTAAAATTTTGATAGATACTGGCTCGGAAATAACATTGGTCAACAGAAAATTAATAGAAGTTAATTTAACAAATTTAATTTACAAAATACCTAGGGTGAACTTAGTGGGCGCAAATAAACGGACTTTGGCAACAATAAATGAAGGCATACGAATAAAGGTACGATTGGGTAAGAGATTTTATGCACTGCAATGTGTAATAATGCCAAGTATGTCGCATGACATGATCGTCGGAGTAGACGAATTGGCAGAAAAACATGTAGCAATTGATTTCAAAAATAACAAAATGAAAGGATGAAAGTGATGAAAATCACAGAGGAAGATGAAGAAGAACAGGAAAGTTTAAAAAACGACAAGGAACATGAGAAGCAGAAAATGTACGAATCCGATAGAGAACAAACAGTGGAGATGAATTTGGCAACGAAACAAGGACAAGGCAAAAAGAAGAAAAGGCGACAGAAGAAGATAAAAGAAAATGGTACTTACAAAAGAAAATGAAAACTGGGATTCTTCAAAAGAAAAGATGAGCCCAGAAGAAGAAGTGGGATTATTAGACGAAGAGAATACATTTGAACCAGTGGTATTTGAAGAGAGATGTGACAACAAGAATACAGAATATACGATAAACATGTGTAAAGAAATTGAGGAAAAAGAAAGAGAAATTATCTGCGGGGAAGGAAAGGAAAAAGAGATGAGGTTGATTTTAAGGGACTATGAAAATTTAATAAATGAAGAAAATAGAGTGGCAAAAAAGTACGAACATTCAATCGATGTGAAAAACTTGGAAAATTTTGGATCGAAAACATATCCGATTCCATATAAGTATCGACAACAGGTGAAAGAAGAGATTAATAAGATGTTGGAAGATCAAATTATCGAGAGATGTGACTCACCTTATATCAATCCGATCGTGATAGTAAAGAAAAGCAGTGGAGAATTGAGGCTATGCTTGGATGCCAGAAATATCAACCAACACACTGTATCACAATATGAATCACCTTTAAACATCGAGGCCATTTTTGGAAGAATTACGGGTTCACACATATTTTCTAAAATTGATTTAAAGCATAGTTTTTGGTTGATACCTTTAGCTGAAAAATGTAGAAATTACACAGCATTTTCCATCGATGGTATTGTATACCGATTTAACGTAGTGCCTTTTGGATTGCAAAGTGCGTGTGCAGCACTGGTCAGAGCACTACACACAATCCTAAACCGCCATGAAGATTTCATAGTCCACTACATAAATGATTTATTGATTTTTTCACAAGATAAACAGAGCCATTTGAAACATATGAAAATAATTCTGGAGGAATTGGATACAGCAGGATTGAAATTAAACATCGAAAAATGTCAATTTTTCCAAAAGGAAGTGATATATTTGGGTTTCAAGTTGGACACAAAAGGAGTTAGTTTAGCCGAAGACAGAATCAAGCTCATTGACGAATACCCAAGACCAACAAATCTTAAAACATTGAGGGGTTTTCTCGGTACGATCAATTATTTTAAAAAATTAATTCCAGATTTAAGTCAAAAGGAAATACCTTTAATAAAATTACTAAAGAAAGGGATAAAATGGAATTGGAAGGAGGAACAGGAGAAGGCGTTTCAAATGCTAAAAGATGAATTTTCAAAAGGAACGAAAATATATCATCCCATGTATAATTTACCATTCATACTTCGAACAGATGCGTCCATCCAAAAGTTTGCAGGAGTATTATCGCAAGTATAAAACGAACAAAAAGTGCCAATATGTTTTATCTCTCGGGTGACAAAAACACATGAACGAAAATATAGTGTAACCGAACTAGAGTTTGCCAGCGTACTATTTTGTGTGAACAAATTAAGATTTTATCTGCTAGTAGTATGGTATAACTAGACCCAAACCCAGACATCCAAAGTGAAAGTTATCCTCCAACACCAAATTGTTCTATATGGTCCACATAATGTTCAGAAAAAAGTCACACCATTTTGAGCGTCGGGTTTGGGGGGGGGGGGGGAGAAATCGGTAAATTCGTAGTTTTTTACGTTTTCCGTCAATATTTCTAAAACTATGCTTTAGCAAAAACAATGTTTTATACAAAAATGTTCTACGTAAAATTTAAAACAAAAAAGGTCCTATACATAATTGTTATAAAATCAACGGTTCCAGAGTTATGAAGGGTAAAAAGTGGAGGTTTTCGATACTTTTTATATTCTTTGGGCAATTTATAGAAATTTTCTTTAACAGGATTGTGTTTTGTAAATAAAATTTGCTATTTCAGTGGCGAATGATATGTTAGTGATAATCCCTTGAAGAAACGTGAAGCTCACCACCCAAAATCATCATCAATTGCCCAGATAATATAAAAAGTATCGAAAACCTCCACTTTTCACCCTCCGTAACTCTGGAACCGTTGGTTTTGTAACAATTATATATAGGACCTTTTTTGTTTTAAATTTTATCTAGAACATTTTTGTATAGACCGCTGTTTACGCTAAAGTATAGTTTTAGAAATATTGACGAAAAACTTTTAATAAAGAATAAAAAACTATTAATTTACCGACTTCTCCCCCATCTCCCCCCCAAACCGGAAGCTCAAAATGGTGTAACTTTTTACTGTACAATATGTGGACCATATAGAATAATTTGGTGTTGGAGGAAAACTTTTATTTTAGATCTATGGGTTAGGCCTTTTTTGACCAATAATTATACTATACTACCTCCGTAACTTTGGAACCGTTCATTTTAGAAGGATTATGAATAGGACCTTTTTTATTGCAAATTTAATGTAGAATATTTTTGTATAGAAGGTTGTTCATGCTAAACCTCATAGTTTTAGAAATATTGACGAAAAACCTAAAAAAACTACGAATTTACCGATTTCTCCCCCCTCTCCCCTCCAAACCCGACCTCAAAATGGTGTGACTTTTTTCTGAACATTATGTGGACCATATAGAACAATTTGGTGTTGGAGGATAACTTTAACTTTGGATGTCTGGGTTATGCCATTATTTGGATCAATTATATCATACTATAGGGGCGAAATTCACAATCGAGACGGATCATGCAGCGTTGGTCCACATCATGAAGAACCGATTGGTGAATAACCGGATACACAGAGGCATCTTGTTATTACAGGAATACGATTTTGAGTTCCGATATATCAAGGGGAAAGATAACATCATAGCCGACGCTCTAACACGAGATGAAGACACCGGAAAAAAGGAAGCAATCACGTTACATGTGGGATTAAACATCTTAATGGAATCAAGAAGAACTGGACGAGAGAGAAAAACGAAGAGCAGAGAGAAAACGACCTATTTTTCAAGAGAATAGACGGGAAGGAACTTTATTTGGTGACGCAAACATTGGCAGAGAAAATCATAAAAAAATTACATGAGGACAACGGACATATCGGCAGCAGGAAAGTTTGGCTGGTTTTTCGAGAAAACTATATATGCCGACAGGACTACCGCATTGCCAAGGAGGTTACGCAAAAATGTGAGACGTGTCAAAGATACAAAAGTAGAAACTTCAAGAATGAAAACATCACAAAAAATATTATATCCCATGGAAAATTGGAGATTGTAGCAATCGATATGTTAAGTGATCTGATCATGACGACCCAAAGAAATAAACATGTTTTGGTGATGGTGGATGTTTTTTCAAAATATGTAAAGTTATACAGTTGCCACACCACAAAAGGAGAAGAAATAATGAGAAAGGTCGACAATTTTATCGCTACAGTGGGAACACCAAGAAAAATTCT
The DNA here is from genome assembly GCF_917563875.1 of Diabrotica virgifera virgifera. NCBI lineage: Eukaryota > Metazoa > Arthropoda > Insecta > Coleoptera > Chrysomelidae > Diabrotica > Diabrotica virgifera. The sequence continues at coordinate 115,772,744 of NC_065451.1, read as the reverse complement.
CCTGGACAATGAAACGTATTTCCGAAACAGCTGACAACAGTATTTCAAAGGACAGCTGCGAGAAAGAGGAACTGAGACAAATTTTGTTAGCATCAGACACCCTCAGAGCAATCATTCTAAACGTTTTATAGAGGGAAGTGACAAAATTTCTCCGTATTGCGACGAATAGACAACATCGACGATGGGATAGGAAAATAGCGGAAATCGAAAAGTATCTAAACACCATCCCAAGTACAGTAACCAAAGAGACACCGGAATACATAATGAAAGGTGTCATGCCGAGAAGACCATGGGAAGATCCAGAGCCAAGAATATACCAACAGGTGGTGGAAACTGTACAGAGGAGGCTGAGACGAAGCAATGAGAAATATGTTCAAAGACAAAATCAAAATAGAAGGAGACCAGTAACGTTCCATAGGGGCGAAAAGGTGCTTGTAAGGGCCTTAAGAGTGTCAAATCTCACTAGCGATATTTGTGCGAAGTTAATGCCTGTTTTCGAGGGTCCTTACATAGTAGATAACGAGGATGGGGTAAATAGCTATGTTTTGAAACATATTGATTCGGAAAAGATTAGAGGAATTTATAACATTCACGATATGTACAAATATCATGAGTAAAGGAAGGAATGGTACATAGTAAATAATTAAGGTAAGAAATAGGAAATAAATTAGTATAATGAATTAGGTATACCGGAAAATTGTTTTGCCTCGAGAAAATCGGTTGCAGATGCAAAGAATTTTATCGAATTCAAAAGGCGGGGATTTTGTTGTGAAATTGTTTTTTTAAGGAAATTCAAAAAAATTAAATTTATATCAACGACCATGAAATGATAGTTTTTCATCACCCTGTATTTCCATCAACAAAATTGTTTAGAATTTAATTTTGCTATTAAGCAAGTGTTTCGGGAAAAAGTGAATAACGTTTTTAAGATCCTTCCGGGAAGGTATTTTAATGTGGTAAACAGTATTAGTTTTTAGTTGTAAAAGTAGAAAGTAGTAGAGAACTAATGATGATATTCTTTGAAATTTGACAAATGGGAAAAGTTGTTGGAAGAATATTTGGTTTCTTAAGAAATAAATGGTTTGAGAGAGGTTGTTGTTTATTGGATGGAAAATATCAGGAGAAAGGATAATGAATGTGAGAGTATGGATTTGAGAGAAAAATAAAGACACTGTGTAATTGACATCGGAAGAGAGCAGTCCAATTTTTTATAAAGTGTAGAATCAGTGTAGAGTGGTGTGATCGGCCTTTGCGAGCAGAATCAAGTTGAAACCAAATCGTCGACCGGTTGAAGAGTTAATTTTCCTGGTCCGAGGGAGATTCTTTTGTTTTGTCTAGAACGAGTAGCTGATTATTATTCGTTTGTGCACAAGATATTCGAGCAAGTCCTGTGTTTTTCTTGGAAGCAGTTTGGACGAGAGGGACTTTTTCGCAATATCCAGAGAGTACGTGTTGGGAGAATCAAGGACGGCGCAATCCAGAAAACGAGGGAGTGAAGAATAAAAGGTTAGTCAAATCATTTGTCGGAATTGAGAAAATTTATTTATATCAAAACCATATTTGTTTATTTGTTTATTGAACAATTTTTTAACGCAGTTAGTCATTTCAAATTTGAGAAATCAATTCAAAAGAAGAAAAGTAAAATTCATTGAATTTAGTATGAGTAAATAAGAAATTAATCAAATAAATATTTTGTCAAAACAAGGAGATATCAGAGTTAGAGTTTAATTTATTAAGTTAGAGATTGTTGCAACAAAGTTAAATTTTAGTATTTGTTTAATCTTATGTACACGGCTTATTTGATAAAAACAATAGATTACATTTATATGATTTTGAGTGTTTTCAATTTCCCTGTTTCTACCCTGGAAGAAGTAAGCAACCAGAAATACTAGAAGCCACAGATCACAGGTATTGTATCAAATACAAGATTAGCTCTGAAAATAAAATTGATTGGAAAATTTAATTGGAATTTAGTTGTGTTTTTACATAGGCAAGAAATAAAATAATTGAAAAATCAATTAAATTACGAATTTGCTAATTAATCTAAATAAATAGAAAAAGTAGAGCATAACAATGTATATATATATTTTATATACATAATTTTTATTTTAGCGAAAAACGTCATTCTTGATAAAAAGTTTTGCTTGTACTGAAACCTCATAAAACGAAATAAAATTAAGTTTTTCAAAACCTGCTTAATTTTGTAGCCAATTTTATGTATATCCCTATAAATTTTTGCACTAAATTCGAAATCGTAAAAATAATCTAGTATTGCTAAGCTACAATGTAGCTTAGTAATTGTCAACTCCGATAAATAATTTGCCAATGGTCATTTGTTTCGAAAATCAACAGCAAACAACAAAGAATTTATCTGTCATTTTTTAAATAAAAATTTAAAATTCATGTCGAAAAAAAATGACAATTCGCAAATTATTTATCGGAGTTGACAATTACTAAGCTACATTGTACCTTAACAACACTAGATTAATGTTACGATTTCGAACTTAGTGCAAAAATTTATACGGATTTACGTAAAATTGGCTACAAAATTAAGCAGGTATTGAAAAACGTGAATTTTGTTTCATGTTGTGGGGTTTTAAAACAAGCAATACTGTTTATTAAGAATGACATTTTTCGTTAAAATTGAAAATAAAAAATTAAAACGAAAAACGTTGAAAATTCGGAGGCTTGGAAGCCTTGTCCAGGATGTCGGGACATGACTTTGTAATTCGGACCATGTCCCAGATTTTTCGGACTACAATGTAACAATGTTCACACTATGTATATTACTAATAATAGCTTCAATTCTGAATTTATGTTTTTGTTTTTAGGATCCAGTCGATATGATCCAACTTCATTAGAAATAAATTCGGCCAGATCAAGTTTTAGATCAATCAATCCTTTTTTAGGAAAGAACACTTCTATGACAAAAATTCTCAAAGAAAAAAGGATTTAGCTAAAGCACTTGCACTAATGATAGCTATAGATTATCAACCATTTTCCATTGTTGATGATGAAGGTTTTAAAAAATTTATCAATTTATTGGACCCAAAATATGTATTGCCTAGTGCAAGGACCATAAGAGATAAATTATTAAAAGATTTACATATGCAAGCTTCAGCAAAACTTTTGGAAATGTTAAAAAACATCAAATATGTTGGTTGCACTAACAACAGATATTTGGACTTCTGTAGCAGTAGAATCATATATATGTCACATGTCATTTTGTTGATGATTGTTTCAATTTAAAAGCAGTAGTACTAGCTAATAGACATCTCGAAAAAAATCACACATCAGAATTAATAGCTGAAACTGTGAAAAATATAATTCATGATTGGAATTTGACCAATAAAGTTACATGTATTGTAACAGATAATGCTTCAAGCATGATCAAAGCATGCCAAATCTTAAAGATAAGGCACCTGCCATGTTTTGCTCATACCTTAAATTTGGTCGTACAAGATCATTTCTCTGCGGAACCTGTACAGGCAATTTTAAAGAGGTGCAAAGAAGTTGTTAAATTTTTTAAATCAAGTTGTATAGCATATGAAAAATTCAAAGAAGTGCAAGTGCAAGCATGGAAAGGTACTGCAAATGAGCAAAAAGATCCCTATACACTAGTCCAAGAAGTACCTACAAGATGGAACAGTTGTTTCTATATGATACAACGAATTCTGCAGACCTCAGAATCATTGAATAAAACACTTCTGAAGATCAGAAAAGCTCCAGCCCCTCTTACCATCGATGAACTCTCAAGTTTAGGTGATTTAGAGAAAGCGTTGTTGTTTTGAAGAGGCAACGAAAAAAATTTCAGGGTCTTCATATGTTACAAGTTCATTGATAATTATAATGGTTTATGGAATCCATAACAATCTTACATCAGAAATTATGAGCACAGAAATAGGGGATAACTTTCGTCTTGGCCTAATCGAGTCCGTTTCCAAAAGACTTTTTCGGTATGAGTCTAGGTCACTTACAAGGATCAGCACCTTAATAGATCCCAGATTCAAAAAAGAAGCCTTTCGAATAAAAGAAAATGCTGACCAGGCATGTACTCTGTTGGAAAATGAGATGACAGTTTATGCCAAACAAGAGAAAAGCAAATTGGAAATGGTGACAATAGAGGATTTGACGAACCCAAGCCAAAAAGAACATTGTTTGATTTTATGGAGCAAAAGGTTAAAGGGAAAGTCAACAATGTTTTGGCAGATGTCATCATATAATAAAACGACAATATCTTAAACGACAAAATGCTTCTAGCGAAATAGATCCGTTGCTATTTTGGAAGCTACGTAGTACCTATTTTGTAGTTTGTTGAGTATTTTTTTTATTTGATTGAAATAATTCCGTATTATATTGTTTTTAACTTTCAACTATTCCCTATGCAGGAACTAGCGTTAAAGTATCTGCAGATTCCTGGTACGTCAGTTGAATCAGAAAGAAATTTTAGTGCAGCAGGCTACATAAGTGGCCAAAGAAGGACAAGGTTAAAGGCTAATACATTAAGTACGCTAGTTTTTTTAAATAAAAATTCATGGTATTAGATTAAAATTATAATAAAATATTTACTTAATCAATTTTTGTTTTTATTTTAAAAAACTTTGTCAACTGGTTCTACCAAAGAAAAGAAAAAAAATTAAAATATTGCAATTTCTAGATTTTTCACAATTATTAAATAATTATGTCAGTAAACTTCCGTCTAATACACTTATTTCTCAAAATGTAAATACTACTAAAAATGAACTATACCTACAAAAACCATCTTGTGTAAATAATTTCTTGGAAAAATATCTCTAAAAAACATGTTAATATTAGAATTAATTATTATAACTTCTCAATGGTTGTTTTAATAATTGTTTGCACGTGATTTAAATGTATATGTTCAATATCACTGTAACTAATTTTATAATAATTTATATCAGATATAGAGATTCTGATCTTTGGAAAACAAATATTCTACAACTGTATACAATTTCTAAAACCAGTTAAAATACACCTTGAAAACTTTACAATGGGAACAGGTTACCATTGATTAAAAATCGCAGCTGTGAAGTGCTAACAAAGAGTTATTGCAACTTACAACCCTATGTTATCATCACTTAGATGCAAAAGCTCGCAACCCACAAATAAGTTTTTCCATGGGAGATCAAAAAATCATTCTCTGCATGTGAAGATCGCCAAACCCACATAGATAATCATTGATTCAATATTCAATCAATCAATAAACAACAATTCTCCACTTAGGTCTAACAACTCTCACATGCAGTGAATGTTTTTTTACTCTACAGCACAAAAACCCATTTTTGGGTTAAGAGCTTTTGCATCTTAAGCGTTAACGTTATGTCATCTTGTAATAAAAGATCCTTTATTTTGACATAGGTGCTTGAACACTATCCTTTATTTTTGTCCTGTGTTAAAATACTTGCCAAAGATCTTTTATCAAAAGATGCCATATTTTGACATAATCTGTCAAATAATGTCAGGAATTAAGAAAGATATCTAACTTCTATTTATTCAGGTATAGTGTGACTATCATTGGATATCATTTGATCAAGTTTGATGTATGCTTTGCTTTCTTTAGATCTTTAAATTAAAGGACTCATAAATATAAGCTTATTCTCAGATATAGATTATTAATATTTTGACCTAAATCGATTTAAAGGACATATTTATCGAAGCTTGTAAGTTAAAAAAAAATAGTTCAACAAATTTAAATATAATTTGTAAACAATTTTAGAACAAAGTATTTAATAATTATTACTACAATGATCATAATATGATGACTCCATATCCACTCTTCCCTACTAATACATTGTCCAATTAATTACATATTGTACTTCCATATTATGTGGTGATTGATATGCATTATGGTATTCTTTAAATGGCAAAATAATTCAGTTTAACATTTTTCTCTTTCCAATGATCTTATTTTTATTTAGGATCTTATTACACGTAAATAGAATTTTATAGGTTATTTTTATAATATACAAAATGTCAAATTAAAAAATATTATGTCATTTGTCAAAATATTTAAACCTGCGTTTGCAATTACGCATGCGCAGGAGTGACCATTAAAAATACATCACTATCGAAAACTATCGATAGTTTGACGCCAACTATCGATAACTATCGATGGCACCGACTATCGATAGTTTCCGATCTCTCTGTTCACATTAACGATGTTTCTGTACTGTTATAATATCCTCCCTACTCTCATTGATACCAGTTGCAGATGTGTGGCTCACTACTCCCACTCCTAATAAGACGTCTAGATTGTACCAGACACGCGAGACTTCATCAACTTGCGGGACTCATTCCCTTTCAAACTTGTTAAGTTAAATCATAAACAAGTTCGTTGTGAGCCTGAACAGTATGTGTGCTTAAGAAGGCTTCGTGAACGTGTTGAACAATTTAGTAAATGTATTAACAGAATAAAACGTGATATTTTAGTTTATGAAAAAACAAGAAATATTAAACAGTTAGAGAAGAGTATTAATCAGTTAATAAGTAAATATAAAGATAAAGAATATATGTTTAAAAACTATTCACGACTTAGTATAAGTGATGCGTTTGCGTAGTGGAAGAGTTTATCCGCCAGAAGAAGAAAATAGACTATTTTTTGTTTCTACAATCGAGGAGCAAAAGTGGATAGATTTGGTGTTTAAAAACATTAATCGTTTTAACAATAATAAATTGTTGCCAGAAAAGAAGTGTGATGAATCAACATCCACAAAAACCTTTGTACCTGTTCACAGAAGCAGAACTACAAAACTACCATACCATACATTAGAAAATCTGTGGATCCATATGAACTACTTCAGTCTTGGTATCTCCTACCCCAGAAATGTGTGCAAGATTTTGAAATTCGAACTCGACTTCCGTGTTTTGTTCATTTCAATCGTCCCGAATGGAGAACAGAGGAAGAAGGATTAGCTCCTGCTCAATCCAGCTGCCGTTTTTGTAGATTTGCACTGGAAAATTTGAGTTCTAGATATAACAATTATTATTGTAATGATTATTAAATAAAGTACTATTTTTTATTAAGGTTTTTTATTAATAAAACAAAATGTAAAAAAATTCTTTATTGCATCATAAAAGTATCATACAAATAAAATATGTTAGATAACGCACATACACTATTATTATTTAAATGGTAAGGACATTTGGGTTCCATTTTCTCCAAAGCTGTGTGGTATTATAATATCACCCTGTACAAAAGATGTGTTATTCAAAGAAAAACATATATCATTCATCGTTCGCCCTTGACCAAGGCCGAGCGTGAGGTTGCGAGAGTTCATTATGTATATAAGTGAACGCCCGATGATACGGATCATCGTTATCGTTATAATTATATTATTGTACGTAGAATTGCGACATGGTTTGGCTGATATAATGTTATTGTTTATAATACACTTCAAAGACTTGTAAATAAAGTATGTTGTAGCAGATGAAGCAGTAATTATTTAAATAAGGACTATAAGGGTTAATTGTATACCAACCCTTCAACTTATTACATGGCGCTCCTGTAAATTAATTGGGAGAATCTTCTGAAAATGGGCGACAAAAATTGGAAACGGAGACGGCGAAGATGGACCAGGACGAAGATGCAGAGAACCCAGGGAACAAAGACAAAGTGATAAAATGTAAGTAAGAATGTATCTTTATTAAAAATGCTTCCCTCGTTTTATATTATTATTGAACATTGAATATTTATCTTTGCTGATTTTTGAATAATTTATGAAGTATCTATTTTTTTTTATCTATGAATTTTGAAATATGAAGTGATTTTTGAATTGAATATTTTTATCAAAGTTTATTATATATGCTATTACTGAATTTTTATTGAATTTTGAATTTTTATTGAATTTATTTGAAAAATCTATCCGATTTCGATTTTTAGTCCGGTTATTTTTGAATATTTTTATCTAACTTTTGCATACGCTATTTTTGAATTTTTATTGAATTTTATTAGCAGTTGTTTTTGTTATTGATTCTATAGATACATTTTAATTGATTTTGTGTTAAATTTTGTATGAGATGAACCTGAATTAATATTTTTTTGAGTGATAAATGATATTTTTTTTAATGAATAATGATTAGTGATGACATACGTTGATATAAGAGCTTTAAGACAAACATTGCTATAAGCAAGAGATATATTTTTAACGAACCGACCTGAAGAGTCGAGATAAAGAATCTGGAGGACTATATAGATAAGAAGAAGAACTAACATTATTATAAGCTCAATATTATGAGGCAACTAGAGACAATAAGAAACCCACTGCTCTTGTCAAATTAGGAAGGTACTAATGATTTATAGAAGCTTGAAAGCTTATTAGAGACCCACTCTGTGTTTTGAGAGTACCTATTTTATTCATGATTATTCGTGAATAAACAACGGCCTCAAAGCAAGGGATTGAGGTTGTGATATTTTTAGAAGAATTTGAACCGCATAAAATACCTATTTCGTGTTTTGAGTTAACTATACCACCTCAACGGTGCGTACAGATCAGGGCGAAAATTCGGGTAATATTGGCGGAGAACTAAGACATCCGAGTGAAACCTCTTTTATTAAGGTAAAACGAAGGTATCGGAGCTAGTATATGAAGTGATGATTATGATGTTATATGAAATGATATATGAGATAAATGATATATGATTGTTATATGAAATATGTATATGAAGATGAATTATGTACACTGTAGGAGTGTTATAATGTGGAGAAAATGAAGAAATATATAGTTGTAGTACCAGACAAGAAGAAGAGAGAGAAAAAAAAAATTTATTAAAATATGTGGGAAAAATGAAAGAAGGAACATAAAATTTGCCAGAAATGTCAAAATAAAGCAGAATTAAGAATAATATCAAATAAGTAGATAATCATTGAATTATGTCTAAGAATTAAATTTTTTTTCTCTAAAGTAATGTTAATTATAAATAACTTATTTTTGAATGTAGATAATGAATTCAGGTTAAATTTTCGCGGAAAATGGAAGTGTTTGAATTAAGGATAGACAATATCTTACAATAGTGTTAGTAGATAGTAAGCAAAGGGACACAAAAAGTGAAGTTCTTAGAGAGATTAAATCTTTATTATAGGTACAAGAGAGTTATTAGAAATTTTTTTAGAGACACATATTAAAAGTTTTAGAGAGATTACATTTCTATTATAGGTACAATATTTTAAAGTTAGTAAGGCGTATATAAATAAATCAAAATAAGACTGAAATAATAAGATGAAATAGTAAAGTAACGTTAAATTCTTTTTTTATATACCATTTAATAGAAGTTTAGGTAATATTTAGCTTAGCTTAGGAAGTATTAAAGTCGAGATTTTATTACAATTAGATTAGTTACGGCTTATAGGCACTAAAAGACTATTTAAAAGTTAGGATCAATTTCATTCACTGTGGACACTGTTGTGATGAAGTGAATTAGTGAACGAAAAAAAAAAGGACGAAAAGACACGACGTGAAAGTACGTGAACTAGTAATAGGTTATAAAATACCAGTTTTAGTATAGGGAAAATATGAACTTTTGTGTAAAATAGGAAAAAGAATATACATGTTTAGGGAAAAATTGATTGATCTGAAATGTACCATGTTACAGTTAGTTAGCATAGTTAGGAAATTTAATTTTTCAAAATAGTATTAGGTAACCATAAACATCTTTGTAAAAGGGAAAGAGGAGCATCACATTTTAAAAATATGTAATTTTAACAAAACGGGGAGGTGTGGTATTATAATATCACCCTGTACAAAAGATGTGTTATTCAAAGAAAAACATATATCATTCATCGTTCGCCCTTGACCAAGGCCGAGCGTGAGGTTGCGAGAGTTCATCATGTATATAAGTGAACGCCCGATGATACGGATCATTGTTATCGTTATAATTATATTATTGTACGTAGAATTGCGACATGGTTTGGCTGATATAATGTTATTGTTTATAATACACTTCAAAGACTTGTAAATAAAGTATGTTGTAGCAGATGAAGCAGTAATTATTTAAGGACTATAAGGGTTAATTGTATACCAACCCTTCAACTTATTACAGCTGGTTGTTCATCAAATTCCACAACTGGAGCTAAACTATACTTTTTTATATACTGAGACTTTTCTCTTCCTTTGACATAAACGATATCGACATTACTTGTCAAGAATTGGATAATATTATGAACTTGATGTACCGGGGTAAATCCATGATCCCAGTTAAGATCATGATAATTATTCATTAACCATACAGCTTGTTTATGGAACTCTGGATTCAGCAACCTCATTGGATATGGTGGTTTGAAGAAATAATGACTAATTTTTTGACCATCATAAGTGGCCAACTCTTTTGCGATAAATTTATTTTTCTCGGTATTAAAACCTTGTACATCTACTATTAGGTGCATGTTAAAGTCTGTCTTTGTGTGGTATCTAACCTGTATTTATAAACCTATTTTGACTCATGCGCATGAAAGGGTCCCCATAAATAATGTCATAGCCTCATGACTTCATTAATTATGTACATATACCTTTATAAAAATCAAAAACTTGTCCAGCATAATATAAATATTTAGATTTATAATTGTTTTACTATTTTAGTTAAGGGATTATACGTAAATTCTTTTTCGTGTAATATCAGACAATAAGCCGAGATATCAGAGGTTGTTGGCTCATCTGTCTCAAATTCTATACGTAACACAACAGACCCCTATTGAATTATTTCTTTTTGGCGGGAGCAGTCAATATGTATAAGTGGGGCAATCATTTTAAAGTCATGTGGATTACATATAGGTTGATTCAGCACCATGTGATAATAACTTTCTTGAAAATTAGCAAACATTTCATAAAGTTTCGCAAATCTATTTGTTTTAAAATCTATTTGTAGGTCATTATAAGGATATCTTTCAGAATTTAAAAACACTTTAATATTTTTTAAATTGCAATGATCAAATTTACTCATATCTTTTGTTAATTTCGATTTTCTGTTATTTTGGAAAGCAACAATGATGTGACGAGGTGTTTCCATTTTCGTACTAGTGCGCACAGGATATTCAATCATTTGCCATGAGCGAAATTTAATAGGAAGTTCTTGATTTGTATGTGAAATCTTATTAAGCCGTAAAGTTTTTCGTATACTTGGTGTTACATGTGGAACCTCCCAATATAATTTATTAATATCAATTTTTGGTCGTTCGCTTTCATCTTCGCTTACTACAGCATCAATATCATCATTTGATCTAATAAGTAATAATTGCATTTTCAAATTCATTATGATTTTCCTAAAATCTTTAAAGAAACCTGATAGCAGTCTTAGAGGTATACATACGTTAAAGTTTCCATTTGAATCCACCAACACACTGTCTTTGGGGACTTCATTATTAGTTTCCAGTCTACCCCTTTTTGGAAACCAGCCCGAGTTTTCCAATTGCAGGCTTTGGCTTTCGTTAAGACTAAGGTAATTTTTAATACTTGATACTAAGCCTACATCACATACTGAGTCAATTACTACCCCATTTAATTCAAAACGTATTTCGCCAAACAAGTAAGCTATAGCATTATTAATAAATTTTAGTTTTGTTATGACTTTATTATCATGCGTGAGTAAACGTCCTTCGATATGGAGATAACTATTTGCCGGATATGTGAATGAATCTAAATCTTGAATTGGAATACGTATTTCATCATTATAACCTAACTTTCCAGGAATGTACGGTTGATATGTGTGAAATTGATACTCTTCAATAGTGTTGTCATTGAAAGATTGACCAGTAACATGCAGAATTTCCATAATATTAAGACTTTAAATCCCAACAATTGCAGGAAGCGACGATTTGATGATGTTTTTTTAGAAGGTAATCTCCTTTTATATGTTTTTGGTATAGATGGTGTTACTATGTTAAAAGGTGATCTCCGTTTATATGTTTTTAGTATAGATGGCGTTACTATTTTAGAAGGTAATTTCTTTATATATGTTTTTGGTATGTGAGAAAAAACTAAAACCATTATTTATATACGTTTTCTAAGATGTAAATTTACTGTTACTTCTTCTCCCCCAAAGTTAATAAGTTTACCTGCTTGGTTAATAATCTTTACTGTAAGGTGGGTGATTGTCTTGATACCAACTGGATAATACAAAATATTTTGAGCATCCACTATTTTATACCCAATCGGTACTGTTTTTTTTTATTGACATCCCAATTTATTACAATCTGCCGTTTTTTACAAAGTAATAAGCATTAAGGTGATACAGTAGCGATCAACAGGTAGCCAAAACGCGTTCCAAGATTGCGGCTTAATTTTGAATATTTTTTCGAGATATTTGGCGCACGTATTCGTAATATAATAAAGAATGGCGGTACAGAGCTCAATTTGAAAAATATATTAATATATGGAAATTACTCTGTAATTAAATACAATATTAAAAAAACGAGCCTCTACCGCCATTAAGAAGAACAAAAAAATACACTTTTTTCAAATAATCTTTTTTATCCGATGCCTAGATTTTGTGTCATTGTGGAACTACTAATGAAATAAAAAAATTTAGTAGTTCCAAAATGACACAAAATCTAGGCATCGGATAAAAAAGTTTATTTGAAGAAAGTGTATTTTTTTGTTCTTCTTAATGGCGGTACAGGCTCGTGTTTTTAATATTGTATTTAATTACAGAGTAATTTCCACGTATTAATATATTTTTCAAATTGGGCTCTGTACCGCCATTCTTTATTATATTACGAATACGTGTGCCAAATATCTCGAAAAAATATTCAAAATTAGCCGCAATCTTGGAATGCGTTTTCGCTACCTGTTGATCGCTACTGTTTCCTCTTAAGTAATATGTATGTCGGCTAAACTATTGACATGTGGCGAACATACCCATTAATATGCCGCTCTTGATGTTAGTCTACTAAACTATTATTGGTTCTGGGAAAACATAAATAAGCACTACACTTGTTTTTAGCTCACACTAAATCACTAGTCACTTTACGTTTTAACCTGCGCACTGCACACATCTGAATCAAGTTCCTTGCTAGGTGGTTTGGGTGTTCCCGCAATCGGTCCTTGTATTTTTTATTCGATATGTAATTTCTTCCTTTACGTAAGTTACCTCTGCATCTCGATGTACGGCGTTGTTGGTGATATACCATGGTATATTTAAAATCATCCTTAATATTTTGGATTGGAACCTTTGTATAATTTCTATATTAGAATTTGCGGCTGTTCCCCACAGTTCTATCCCATAGGATCAAATTGGCTTCAACACCGCTTTGTATAAGAGTAATTTATTTTGTGTTGATAACTGGGATTGTTTTCCTATTAGCCAGTATATGTCTCTCACGTTATGGCCCAGTTGTTTTCGTTTAGAAAATATGTGTTTTTTCCAGGTCAGTTTTCTATCCAGGTGAATCCCAAGGTACTTTACATCATCTTTCTGTGGTATTTGTTTGCGGTTAATACATACAGGTGGACACGTTCCTCTACGGGTTGTAAATGTTACCAATCGACTTTTGCTCATTTGCTTTAATTCTCCATTTTTGTAACCATTTTTCGACCTCAGTTATGTTATTTTGTAGTAGTTCTGATGCGATGTTTGGATTCTTGTTGGAGCATAAGATCGCAGTATCATCTGCAACTGTAGCTGTTGTTGTGGCAGGTGATGTTGGAAGGTCGGCAGTGTAGAGTAGGTACAGGACAGGACCGAGTACACTTTCCTGGGGGACGCCCGCTGTTATGGGTTGGAGTTCTGATATTTCATTGTCGTATTTGACTCTAAAGCGTCTATTTGTAAGGTATGACTTTAGTAGTGTGTAATAATTTAGAGGCAAACAACTCCTCAGCTTATAGAGCAACCCTGGTGCCATACTTTGTCAAACGCTTGTCCTATGTCTATGAACATGGCGGAGCAATATCTGGATGTGTTGCGGTTGCAACTTATGGTGCAACTGACACTCGCCTTTTCCTTTCCACCGACATAATAATTTGGATAGGTGTAAAAAAGCAGGTTTCCTTGCATGCTTCAAAAAGGTGCGTTGGGTCTGAAGCCGGTTTTTTGTGTAATCGCAAGGACTGTGGCTCTCTCCCGCCTTTTTTAGCAGTATTCGTGTGCCGCCACTCAAACAGTCAATATGCAGTGTAATACTTAAATCGCTGGATGCGAAATAGTTTTGTAAAAGTTAGTAAGTAGTGAGTTAGTTTGTTTTTGTGAAAATGAATCTCCAAATAAAGAAGGTAAATTCGTTTATATTAGCTTAATCCCTGCAGAGTTTTAATTTTACCCGAACCACCACATCGAAGGAAGCCGCCCCAACAGGTGGCTTGTACGAAGTAGAGGGGATAATCAATCCCCCACTCCGTTCATTGTTCCTGTTCGAGCCGGATGTTGACCCTATTCATCCCGGAAGTAGTCCTGTTCTCCTGTAAAAGCCGGAAGTTCGAGAATAATTTCAAAAACCACGACTGTGATTATTTTTTGCTTATTCAAATGCGTTTCCACATAGTAACCTCAAGATCTTCACGCTACTCGTAAAAAACAGTTTTGTTTTTCTCTCATTTCTTCACAAAGGAAAAATATATTTGAATTTCTCACACAATCAAATTTGGCGTCAAAAAGGCAGACAGAAGCAGTTTTTGTTATTCGAAGTTTTTACCCGTCTCGGAAGGTAGAAAAACTGGTTTTATTGTTCGTTCTCGAAGTTGGTCATCGATACCTACCAGGTTCCAGTTTTCCCCTCGCCTTTCAAAAGTTGAAATCGTTATTAGAAGTTTTATTACAGGTGGAAGACAGGTTTTTCAGTTCGCGTCGGAGAATATATGTTCGCTCGCTGTGGATTTATAAATGTGGTTTTAGTGGCGAACTTTTATGCCGTTTGGTCACTTATTGTAAACGTTTACTGAATTATTTTTGTATCGATGTTGCATGTATATTTTTTATATTTATCGCTATTTAAGTAGATATTAGATTTTTGGTACAAATTATCTCTCATTGTATTTAAAAACTTGTATTATTTTTCTCACGTTTTCAAAATGACTGATGTTGCAAAAATTATAAAATTGAGGGGGCACACGAAAGCTTCCATTACTAGAATTCAAACATTTGTTTCAAAAAATAAAAATGCAGTCTTAGAGTGTGGTCAATACATTGCACGAAAAAACGTATTAAACGAAACTTATCGCGAATATCTCGTCCTACAAAAAGGAACTCAAATTAGAAGATTTCGAAAAATACAGTTCAGATAGGGATGTAGTTGAAGAGCAGTATTATAATTTAGATTCATATTTGCATGAGAGAATCACACAATTATCTGCGAAACCGTTTCAGACTCCACCCATTGTAACTAATGTAACACCCTCTGTCAGCACAAGTCAAAATGTAAAGCTTCCGGAGCTAAGAATCCCGTTTTTCTCCGGTGAAATATCCGAACGGACCAGTTTCTTCGAGGTTTTCACAAAATTAATAACAGATGATAAGCAACTATCCAACGCGCAAAAACTTATTTATCTCAAATCAGTGCTAAAAAATGAACCGCTAAAATTAATTGACAATCTTGAAATAATCGACTCCAATTTTGAAATCGCAGTAAAAAACTTATGTGATAGATTCGAAAATAAATACTTAATAGTAAATAGCCATTTGAATAGCTTATTAAGTGCTCCTCTCGTTACAAAACCAAATGCACACACTCTTAGGGATTTTTTAACTCAAATTAAAAGTCATCTCGCTGCTTTAGCAAATCTAGACGTCTAAAGTCAACTCGCTGATTTAATCCTCATTAATCTCTTTACTCAAAAATTAGACTATAACACAAAAAGATCATTTGAAACTGAGCGTGATATCAAAAAACTCCCAAAATTAACTGAGTTCCTCGAATTTATCGAAAGAAAATATAAAGTTCTCGAAAATCTCGTTCCTGAGCGTCCTCACTCTCCTAAGCAAAAACAATCCTCTCGTTTTACTTCCCTCAACATAGTTAGCAATAATATGCAGTATAGTAACGATAATCAGTACTTTAAATGTTTTTTATGTCAAAATAACTCGCACAAGATATACACTTATCAGGAATTTTTAAATATGGCTGAAGATGAGCGTTATCAAACAGTCAAGGTAAAGAAAGCGTGTCTCAACTGCTTGGCTAGTGGTCACTCGGTAAGTACATGTACCTCTACGTCAAATTGCGCTAAATGTGGCAGAAGACATCACTCATTGATCCACTTCTCTAACGTTTCTACTCGCAACTCAAATAATTCTCGTTTTATCCCAAGAAATAATCAAGAATCTCGTAGTCTAACAGAAACACTGATTTTCAAAATACTCGTCACTCTCAAGATTCACAAGGAAATCATAACTCTCAAAATACTCGCCAGTCTCACAATGTTCATCCAAACTCTCGTACTCACGGTAATGCATCTCGTGATCCCGATACTCAAATCGAAACTTAAAGCTCTTCTGCAAACTCACGAAAGGCAAACAAATCTGACTCTAATGATGTCTACCAAGCATCATCTCTCTCTACATTCTCAGGGAAAAAGGAGGTTCTACTCCAAACAGCATGTGTTACAATTTATGACTCTCATAATAATCCTGTTAAGGTACGCTGCCTCACAGACTCAGCTAGCCAGCTGTCTTTTATCACTGAAGAATTAGCAAGTCGCTTGAAGTGTATTCCTTACACAAAAAGTCTTCAAATCTCTGGTATATCCGAAATCTGTTCGACGTCGAATAAAATGGTGGATTTAAATATTTTCTCAAACGTTAATCCCACAAAACAATTTACACTCTCGTGTGCCATTCTCCCAACCATCACGTGTAAGCATCCTCAAATGACATTGGATTTTAATGCTCTCAAAATTCCACCAAACATTCATCTAGCTGATCCAGAATTTTGTGCTCCTGCCGAAATTCAAATGTTGCTTGGAGCAAATATTTATTTCGACTTACTCACTTATGGTTTAATAAAGTTAGGCCCTAATCTTCCCACTTTAACAAATACTCACCTCGGATATCTTGTAGGTGGAATTGTACCTCATCCCTCTAGATCAATTGACTCATATTCCACACTCAACATCCAAGAAAATACCCAACCTCGAAATGAAGTATCCTTGTTCGTTCAAGCTCAAAATACCGATTCACTCGTACGGTCGTTTTGGGAAATTGAAGAAGTGTCGTCTCCTACTTGTACTTCAAAAATCCTAACTCCTTCGGAGCAACAGGCCGAAGACAAATTTAAATCGTCACTTAAAATATTGTCCTCTGGTAGATTCCAAGTAGATCTTCCTTTCAAATCTCCAAACGAGCATAAAAAATTGGGCGAATCATTTTTCCTTGCAAAGAAGCGATTTCTAAATCTCGAAAAGAAGTTGATCAAGTCGGATCAATTGCACTCACAGTATAAACAATTTATTCACGAATATATTGCACTTGGACATTGCAGATATGTTCCCCTCTCCACTCGAAATATTCACTCTGATTTAAAATATTTTATTCCTCACCATTGTGTTTTGAAAGATAGCGTAACAAATAAGTTGCGTGTTGTCTTTGATGGTAGTATGAAGACTACTTCAAATCTAAGTCTCAATGATATAATGCTTCCTGGTTATACAGTACAACGCGAACTGTTCGACATTTTGATAAATTTCAGATTGTTTAAATACTGTATTGTAGCAGATTTACGTCACATGTATAGACAAATTCGAGTGAATTCCGAACAGGTTTTTCTGTTGAATATATTATGGCGTGATTCCCCTCAAGAGGACTTGAAATGTCTTCTAACTCGAAACTATCACTTATGGATTAAATAACTCTGGGTTTCTCAGCACTAGATGTCTTAAGGAGTTAGCTCAAAGAAATGCTGACCAATTCCCCCTGGCTAGTGATGCTCTTTTAAATTGCTGTTACATCGATGATGTGTTGTACGGCTGCAATGATTTCGAAACACTCTTCGAGATTCATCGTCAATTAACCGAATGTTTAAAACTCGCTTGTTTCTCACTTCATAAATGGTGTGCAAACTCTCCTGAATTTCTCGCAAGTATTTCTCATATCTCTGATGAAGCTAGTTATGTAATTAATCCCGACAATCACACGAATAAAATTCTTGGTTTATGTTGGAATTCTCACTCTCGATCATTTTTCAGTCCTTGTGCCAAAGGTTACCGTCAAGGATACCTATACAAAAAGAGAAGTTCTCTCTTTAATCGCTTCAATTTACGACCCTATCGGATTGGTTAACCCCGTAGTGGTAACTGCCAAGTTAATTATGAGAAAGATTTGGTTGGAAAAATCGAATTGGGATGACTGTCTCAGTTCAAAATTGCTCTTAGAATGGAATTTATTTTTAGAAACACTTCCTCAACTCTCTAATCTCAAGATTCCCAGGTTGCTGCTAAATTCTAGCAATGCAATAAGTATTCAAATACGTGGGTTTTCAGATGCAAGTCTTAACGCATACGGTGCTTGCGTTTACTTGAGAACTTCAAACGAAAATGGCTTTATCTCTTGCCATCTAATCTCCTCAAAGAGTCGTGTTAGTCCTGTAAAGGTTGTTACTCTTCCTCGATTAGAACTTCTAGGAGCATTATTACTCTCTAATCTTGTTTCTAAGATTCTCTCTGTTTTGATTCCATCACTCTCTCAAATAAATTCTGTCAATTTATGGACAGACTCAGAAATCGTTCTCGCATGGATTAACTCACACCCTTCTCGTTAGTCTACCTTTGTAGCCAACAGATCTCAAATACAAGAACTCACCTCCAACCATACATGGAGACATGTACGATCGAAAGACAATCCTGCGGATATATTATCTCGCGGTGCTGCACCCTCGCAGTTGCTTGATTGTGATTTTTTGTTTAATGGTCCTCAATTTTTGTCAGATCCACACGTTGATTTCAACACCTGTGTATCTAATGGTCCTTCGAGTATTAATGTTGATGAATTGCCTGAACTCAAAAAGGTTACTCATCTGATCAGAAAACCAGATTCGCAAATGTATGATACTCTCTGCAAATTCTCGTGCTTCACTCGACTTCAGAGAATTTTTGGATATTGTCTTCGTTTTATTCACAATGTAAAGGCTAAGTCTCATAGACGTATCGGTCCGCTTACTCTAAACGAACTCTCTAGTTCTCAGTTAATGATTATCAAATTGACCCAGTCTCATTTCTTCAGCTTGGAAATCCAACTTTTAATGGATAATCGTCTGATTAATGATAAGTCCATTCGTAAATTGAATCTCTTTCTAGATTCCTCTCAAATGATACGAGTAGGTGGTCGTCTTCTCCTTTCGGATGTTCCTTATGATCAAAAATTCCCTCTGCTGTTACCTTCGAAATCACATATTGTCAATTTATTGCTTACCCGAGAGCATCGAAGACTTCTGCATTCCGGCCCTCAAAATACACTATCCAATGTTAGATTGAAATTTTGGCCTCTGGATGGTCTTCGACAAATCAAACGTATAATACAAAATTGTCTCACTTGTTATCGTTTTAACGCACAAATCGCTTCTCAAATCATGGCTAATCTCCCAAAGGAAAGAGTTCAAGTTTCGCGCCCATTCATAAACGTTGGAGTCGATTTTGGTGGTCCATTTCCAATTAAGACTTCTAATCAAAAGAGCTCCCCTTACTAAGGCCTATATGGCAGTTTTTGTATGTTTAGCTACTCGTGCTGTGCATGTGGAATTAATTTCCAGTCTCTCTACTGAAGTGTTCTTATTGACTCTGAAAAGGTTTATCGCCCGAAGGGGCAATCCTAGTGTCATTTTCAGCGATAATGGCACGAACTTTCTCTGTGCAAAAAACCAATTGAAGGAACTATATGAGTTGCTTCTCAAAGGGGATACCTCTGAATCTATTCGCTCGTTCGCTACTTCATGTCAAATTCAGTGGAAGTTTATCCCTCCTCGCTCTCCACACCACGGTGGTATTTGGGAAGCTGCCATAAAGAGCTTCAAGTATCATCTTGTAAGAGTAATGGGTAACTCCAATTTTACCTTCGAAGAACTATCTACTGTACTTTCACAGATTGAA
Organism: Diabrotica virgifera virgifera; assembly: GCF_917563875.1. Taxonomy (NCBI): domain Eukaryota; kingdom Metazoa; phylum Arthropoda; class Insecta; order Coleoptera; family Chrysomelidae; genus Diabrotica; species Diabrotica virgifera. Next base: position 115,752,726 of record NC_065451.1, on the reverse strand, counting down.
GCAGTACTTAATTCACGCCCTATTTGTGCGCTCTCAGAAGACCCGTCCGATTTTTCTTTTCTCACTCCCGGACACTTCCTTATTGGATCTAACTTAACCTCATATCCTGAATCAGATTTCTCTCATATTCAAGAAAATAAGTTGTCCTTGTGGAATAAATGTTCCAGGATTCAGCAGCATATGTGGAAGGTTTGGACACGCGATTATCTTAATAGGCTTCAAAATAGACCTAAATGGTTTACTCCTCAGGAAGGCATAAAGCCTGATGACCTCGTTTTGCTCAAGGATGAAAACTCGCCTCCTCTTAAATGGCCTATAGCTCGGGTAGTTGAGATATATCCGGGAAAGGATAATAGAGTAAGAGTTGTAAAGGTTAAAACTCCTGAAGGGTTATACGTTCGCTCTATTGCTAAACTGTGTCCTCTTCCTATGACTCACCTTCAAGAATTTTGATAATTTTTTAGTTTAGTTATACCCTTTTTCGAATTATACTCAATTATTTCTCTTTTTTGTTTTTTTGATGCGTTCCCATCAAGGAGGGGACTATGTTGCGGTTGCAACTTATGGTGCAACTGACACTCGCCTTTTCCTTTCCACCGACATAATAATTTGGATAGGTGTAAAAAAGCAGGTTTCCTTGCATGCTTCAAAAAGGTGCGTTGGGTCTGAAGCCGGTTTTTTGTGTAATCACAGGGACTGTGGCTCTCTCCCGCCTTTTTTAGCAGTATTCGTCAACATGCAGTGTAATACTTAAATCGCTGGATGCGAAATAGTTTTGTAAAAGTTAGTAAGTAGTGAGTTAGTTTGTTTTTGTGAAAATGATTCTCCAAATAAAGAAGGTAAATTCGTTTATATTAGCTTAATCCCTGCAGAGTTTTAATTTTACCCGAACCACCACATCGAAGGAAGCCGCCCCAACAGGTGGCTTGTACGAAGTAGAGGGGATAATCAATCCCCCACTTCGTCCAGGATGCTTCGAGGTCTTTATGGATTCTGTTTACTATTCGATGTACTTGTTGAATGGTAGAATGTTTCTGCCTGAATCCAAATTGGTGAGTTGGAATTATTCCCTTGTCTTCTAGGAGAGGCGTTAGTCTTGTTAATAAAAGTTTTTCGAACACTTTGGATAGCACTGGTAGTATACTGGTTGGCCGGAATGATTCTACCCTTTCAGGTGGTTTGCCTTGTTTTAAAATGGGTGTTATTTCGGCTACTTTCCATTGTGGCGGGAAATAGCTGATTTTCATGATTGAATTGAATAAATGTGTTAGATATGTATATCCTTTTTCCGGCAGTTCTGTCCAGTGATTAGGTCGTACCCTGGAGCTTTTTTAGGGTTGGTATTGAATCTTATTATGGCCTTTATTTCACTTTTTTTGAATCTTTTTTCTGGTAATTCTGTAGCATTACAAATTTCTGCTACAATGTTTGGTAAATAGTATCCATTAATTTTATATCCTATCCCAAGAAAAATATTTATTTTTCTAATTTATTTTGCGAGTTTATATATCATTAAAATTTCCTAAGCCGTTCCTGTTGGAAATATTTCTTTATTTCACAACATTGTAAAACGTTAGGAAATTTCCTGTTTATTTGTGTAAGTAAGCATTCATCATTCTAGAAAGAATCCTTGAAAAGTTTTGGTATTTTTCCCTTTCTTTTGAGCGCGAAGCATCTTTTGTTATTATTGGTCTGAATTTTGAAAGACCGTTGAGTTGTTGTTGGCGATTGGTCAATATCTTGGTCGAGAAATGCTTCGGCTCGACGCACGAGGACAATTTTCGGAAGTTAAGGTACGCCGCCGAAACGACAGGAGTTATACAAAAAGAGTAATAAGGATAAAGTTCCAGTTCCTCGAGGATGGAGTGAGGTCCTCACTGAAGAAGACACCAAGACCTGGGTAGCATATCACCACATCTATACCGGAATAAAAGTGGATCCGGTGGTCTATCCTAAATATTTTCCTTACAGGGACTTTGTATTATCTGTTTTAATCGCTAAGGGTCAAAAAGACTGGGATGAAGATGATCGCGGAGGCCATGCGATATTCGACCTCTTTGGAGGCAAAATGTAAAGCACTCCAATGGAATGACCCTTTAGTCCCTGCTTGGGCCACCAACGGACTGTTCCTTATAAAGAAGATAAGCAAGTTCCAAAAGATGACCTAAGAGGAATGGAAGAAGGCCCTGGAAAATGTTAAACCGGAAACTGGGGTCCTCAACGAGGTCACTGTGCACAAAGCATTCCAAGACATTCATGCACTTGCTGATGATGCCTTCCTGTCCAGTGTTGCCGCCACAAATGAAACCTATATGAGAACATTGACATCTGCATTTATGGTTTGTCATGCTATTTGACAAATCACCCAAAAGGCAAACTAGAACTGGAGTACGGCTTATTACTCCTGTTAAGTGCCATCTGTAAGTCAGGGGAAGTATCTGATGCTTTCATCCGTAAGAAGACAACGTATTTCCAATCCCAATTGCACGACCCTATTTTCTCCCTGACATGACTCCAAGACTTATAAGATCGCTTTGGCAACAGATTAAAAAGAGAATAAATCAGGGCCACCTAATTGTGAAAAACTTGATGAGGAACTTGTCAGATGTAGTTGAACTAACTAGGAACCAAGCAGTCTTCCCTCTCTACAGCCAGATAATGTTCCAAAATATGACTTATATCGTGAACATAGCTACAGCAATGTCGAGCAATCCAAGCTTCCCATGGGGATATTTATTAGCCAAAAATCCCGAACTCCAGGCTGAATATGACTCCCTATCATCTGTTATTGGCTGCATTAGCAGAAATCCTTATCTAGGACTTGAAATCAGTGGGTTTGGGTCTCGTCTGAGAACACTTGCCTTTGTCGCCACTCAACTTTTAATCAAACTGGGTAATAAGACATTGGAAGATTACAAGGGGGTTGGTTCCTCTAAAACCTCGATCCCGAACAAAATTTACTACCTAGCGTTCATCGATAAATACATGACATCAGCTCTAAATGTCGATGCTGATTTTGAGGCTTCCCAAGCGTGGAAGATGCCGGTTGAGGAAATCAAGAAATTCACCAAGATTCTCAAAGCCGATGATGATGATGGTGACTTGAATAAACTTACAATACAACTAATATTTCTGATGCAACTCCAAGTAGTAGTTCTTCAAAAATAAGTTTTGAGGAGCTGCTATTAAACACTGTTAAACAGACAAACAAGCAAAATCCTTCCGGCTCAAAAAGAAAGTAGCTGCAGGGACAGAAGTAGTTACTTACGAAGAAATATTGAATAAACTTACAAAACAAACAAAAGAAGAAAACAGAAAGAGAAGCAAAAATTCAAAAACCGAAGAGGATTAAGAAAGAGAAGAAACCTTTAGTAGCTCAGAATCAAAAGATTTGGTAGAATGTTGAAGATGATTTAGATCCTGAAATATTTGAAGAAAACGGAGCAAATAATTGAGAAAGAAATGGATAGCAAGATTAAAAATGAATGTAAAATTTGCTTTTTAACCCTTTCAGACCTGGTGTCCATTGTAATGGACATACATTTACGTAAGCCGTAGAATAAAACTCCTGTAAATTGCTGATAACTGCATATTTTTTATTTTGAATATATTAGTTACTACTAAACATAACACTTATCAGTTTAGTTTGAATCGTAGCAAAGTTGTGTTGTTTAAGATAGGGTGACATGGCGAATTCACCATATCCTGGAATCCGTAAGTAAATATGTTTCTTCACGTTGTAAATTTATTATATGTAACCAAATATTATTTTATACAACAGTAGACATTCAATTTATATACATATTACTTTTTCAACATAGATAATTGTTTTTTGTTCGACTCACTTGCTAAATTGTACACGTTAGAAGTCTCGAATTTCCTAAACCTATTGTCCGATTTGAGCCATTTTTTTTAGTATGTTATGGCCTTATTATTTAAGAAAATCGATGAATATTATTGTTGCTAGACAGGTAAATGTCATTTTATACCGGGTGTAACAATCATAGGGTGTTCTTTTTCTTAAACGTACCTAACTTTTTTAGTATCCAACATAAACAAATGAGTCAAAAAAGAAAATGTTAATAAAGCCTAAGCCTACAATTGAATTTTAATTTAAATATTTTTTATATGCTAGAATAGTCCACAGGTCCACAGATATAATCACTCAAATCGGACAACAGGTTTAGGAAATTCCACGTGTACAATTATTCAGCAAGTGAGTTGAGTATTTTGCTCTCAAGTGTATATTGATATTTTTGTTTTAGGTTTTAATCCGGATAATCCAAAAGATCAAGAGATTTTATTGTACTTTTTTATGATGATGAATTAGAACAATTAGCTGACAATGTGCTGTCTCAAATTGAAAATCAATCAGAGATCAATCTAATTAAGTGGGAAACCCCATAAAACGAAGCATTGGTCGCCCCAAAATATAAACTGAGAATTCTCCCCACACTCCAAAAAGATCCAGAGTTGAAATTAGATCATTGAAGGAAATACGCATAGATAAAATAGACCATTTACCAAATTACGGTAACAATAAAGAAGCATACAGATGCAAAAATGCTAGGTGTAAAGGGAAAACTTGTTTTTTGTGAAAAATGTAATGTACATTTATGTTTTGTAAATAACAAAAATTGTCTTGAATATTTTTATTTAAATTAATTAACATATGCTTGATGTAAATATATTTAAAAAAATATCGTAATATCCTAAATTCTTATTATAGTCCCAATGTCCATTACAATGGACATTCTGTCAAATGACTACCTATTAAACAAAAATGTTAACAATGTTGTTTTAGACTATTACAATCTTCCGCTAAGATTCAATAGAAAAAAATGTTTTTCTGCTGAGAAAGTCAGGTCTGAACGGGTTAAGATATAAAAAGAGTAGTAACAACTTTTTTTGGTCTGATATCTACAGAAGACACGGATATGATAGTTGAAGAAGATATCGTAAAAACTACCAAAACCCGTGAAAGACAGAAGGGATCATCTTATTTTGACGTAAATTTTGTCGGTTTGAAACTTTAAGTTTGTAACTTTTATAAAAATAAAGTAAAATTTGTCACACTAAAAAATTTGTTTTTTCTTGTAATTTCAAATTATTTACACTTGCCCCAAAAATAATACACGCTGTTGTAAGCTAGTCCATTGTCACACTTACCCCAAATTGACGAGAAAGTGTGAAGCATGGCCATTCAAAAAAAAAATTTAACACAACTTTCGCATGTTACGAACGTGCCCAAATTTAAGTACATGTAGTAAAGTCCTTAAACGTTCTAGGAAAAAATATCATGACTTAAAACATCTCCTAATCATGTAAAATGTCATAAAAAGCATCTAACTGAAAACTAGTTCACATTTCGACGGGTTCACCCTGTATGGATTCTGGACCAGTTTTAGAAAAACTTCAACATGTGTGCTCAACAAACGATCTACAAAATACAACACATGTCAAAGACTTATCTTTGTATTATCTGATTTTTTGTTATTTATATTTGTGTGGAAAGAAGACGATGACCTTTTCTGCAGCTCTCTACTGAGTTCGAAAGCTGGTTTGTCATATTGTCAAGTTGCTCACCACATTTTTCTATATTACACACACGTGTATCAATAATTAGGGTTGGTAGATGTTGTGAGCAACATTCTTTCAAAACTTTTCTGTCAAATCATAACCAATCTTTGATATCGCCTGCCATGAAATAACTTTCGTCCTTTTCATTTCTGATGTAGATGCATGTGGAATCTTCTCGTTGATAATCTAATTTTTTGTTGTACAATAATCATAAATTGACTTTTAAAATTTGAAGTCAATGATAAACTAATAATTATTGTACATAAATATATATTACATAAATACAAGGAAGTCATCCTTGACGTTGATTTCCATTTTTCACACCATAGAAATTGAATAAAGTTTCATTAGTACTGGGGGAGTCGTTTGAATTTCACTTATTTGTCTAGTAGTTATTATTTTCTTTTTCGATTTTTTAAACGTAAATAAACTCCATGAACTTGAAGAAAACTTGATATACCTGAAACTGGGTATATAAAAAAACAACATTTTATATTAACACTTTCGGGAGTACATAAATACATTTGTACAATAGATAAAAATTTTGGATGCTAGTTGCTGTTCTCTTTTTTTCTAAACACATTCAGTGTTCTTTCTGTCTTATATTCTAAATTCAGTTCAGTGTCGATCCGATAAACCAGCATATTGTGTACTAATCAATAAAAAACCAAACTTAAAATTACATCTTCAGCAGAAAAGCTGTTGACATGCAGAAAACCAAACTCCATAATGCCTGCAGTCCTTAATAACCAAGAATCCATATATGTAATATGTATTCGGACACTGCGAATTTGCGATTTGCGCACGGCTTCTGCTTTTAACCTGAAACAAATAATATCAAAATTAGAATAAATCAACATCCAGTAGTTATTTTAAATGATATTAAAAGATGAAGGTAGGTAGAGTCATTGGATTTTGACAAGAGCTATGAGTCATGCCGATTTAGTACACAAGTTTATGTGAAATTTTCAAGGTCAACTCTTTTTCCAGGTCAAAATTCATTATCTATATCAAAATGATCTGGGTCAATTTATCAGCAGATTTGTACACTTCCTTTTGTTGCGTGTTTTTAAAACATTTCCTAATTTTAATATAGTCGAACCTGCTTGTTAGAATACCAGTTATAGGAATATCCCGGTATAAAAAAAATTTGGGGTCCTGAAACATTTGCATTTATCCCTTAATAAATTTAACCGTTTATAGGAATACATTTTTTAATAAAATAATATTGCTTAGTGTAATATTTTTCAGATAAACGAGTTAGTATAATACGTACCAATAACCAAAAAAATTAAATATGTCTAGTAGGTCTGGATCCCGCGTATGAAAAAAAAGTTGATTAATAGCAAGCTGAAAATTTGTTAATAGCTTAAGGGTGTCTAGTCGGACAAACTTTGATATAGGGAACACTGGAACAGCGGAAGTTTTAATTGTGGAACAGGTTAAAAATTTGGAACGGTCAGACCACGAAAACGACACATTTATTTTGTCCGACAGAACAGACTTACGCCCGGTTTCCGAAAGGATGATCATCTCAAAAATTATGTAATCGACGATTAACAATGGATTAAATGCGTCAGAAACGTCAAACAAACTAGTTTTAACAACAGTAGATCACCTGACAAAAGATTAATCGCTTGTTAACAGCCGATCATAAGTGTTTTGAGTCTCTGAAAGGTCGATTAACCAGTTTCGCTTGTCAAACGGCGGTAAAAATGTACTGTTACCTAATATGAGATTATCCGTCGATTAACGGGCTGTTAAGAGTTTTTTTAGTTTTTTAATTACTGTAATTACCAAATACCGGGAAAAAATTGTCAAATAACACATATATAAATGAGATAAATCATGTTATTCAATAAACGTAAGTTTTTTTATGGAAGAAATAATTTAAAAAATTTATTTAACTTGCAGAACATGGATATCTCGGACATTTTTGTATATTTGATTATATAATTTATATTTTTTTCGTTTAAAAATGTAAGATAACAACGATGCTAGACTCATAGAGCTATTTTTTGAGAGGCCAGAGCTCTAAAAAGCAGAACATAATGATAATAGCGATGTAAATAAGAGGGAAAACGTGTGTGAAATTATAGCAGCTAACTTTGAAGACAATAAAACAGCCGGTAAATAAATTAAAAATAAATACAAAAAGTAATTATATAGACCAAAAATAAAAATATGAGTATAAAATATTATAGATCATAAATAAACTGTTTTATATCTCCAAATCTCATCACATAAATTTAATGCGTTTTATTCTTTTTGAAATTATCTAGCCTCATTTTTAAAATGCTATCATTCAATTCTTGCTCCAAACCAAAGTGACAGTACGTAAGAGAGAATGCACCTTTAGAGATACAACGATACAAGTTTGGATTTAGAGGTTAATATAATTGAAATTTTGAAGGATAACAGTCAATTGTGACAGTATCGATAACAAATTGTATGTCAGATCATCGATTACATGATCTATGATCGTGTAATTTTACAATAATTGGCGTTTGAGAAACCCATCACTGGTTAACAGTTGATCCAATCTGACAGCCGATTAGATGATCGGAGATTTGAATAACGTTTCGGAAACCGGCTGTTAAACTCTCCGAACAGAGATTAAACTCTCATGCAAAAATCAGACTGCTATTTATCACCAAATGGGCGTTTTATTGAGTGGAACATGTAGAATATGTCAAATGACAGGAATTATGGCAGGTGATAAATAGCAGTCTGATTTTTGCATGAGAGTTTAATCTCTGTTCAGAGTTTAAGTCTGTTCTGTCGCTGTCGGACAAAATAAATGTGTCGTTTTCGTGGTCTGACCGTTCCAAATTTTTAACCTGTTCCACAATTAAAACTACCCCTGTTCCAGTGTTCCCATATATCAAAGTTTATCCGACTAGACACCCTTAAGCTATTAACAAATTTTTAGCTTGCTATTAATCAACTTTTTTTTCATACGCGGGATCCAGACCTATAGTTTATTAGGATGTAAGGTAATAAATACTTGATTAGTTTGTTACCAGCACCCATTCAACCCTTCCCAAAACATCCACGGGACAAAGTATCTTTTCATTTGTCTAAAAATTCCGATTGTTCATCCACTTCATTTTCATTTTTTTTTTTTAACAGTAACTTATAATTCTTAGACATGACTCTCCAGTAAGCTGTCCTTCAATTGTTTTCGTGCCCTTCCCACTGATGTACCTATTGGGGAACCATCTGTTGCCATCTCTACTACTCTATTTGTTGTCATTCGGCTTATGTGGTCTTCGACTCTTTTGTTTTTAACAACCAACCCAATACCCAATTTTTTATGTTCTTTACCTAAGATCCATCACATATCTGCACTTCTAGTTCAGTCCCATAGTATATTACCATCAATTATTTTAAGTGTTTTCATCGCTGCTGTTTCTAGCATTCTTATTGTCAACTATTTTCAATGGGAAATAATCCACAATTTTACCAAAAAAATTATTTTATTTACGTTCCGACGTCCAAGTCGGGTGTCGTTGTCAAAATACAAAATAATACTAAATTAAACAAAATTGTTGTTGCTTAGTAAAAAATTCTTCTAATAATTTATTTAATCTGACTCATTTATATCGGCAATCCAGACATGTATTATACATTTTAAAGTAAAAGTTTTTAAAATGGTATTGCCAATATTGATGAGTTGCGTTCCTGGGACGACTTTACTAAAAGATAGTTTATTCGATTACATGAAATCAACTCAACTCAAGAATATCCGCCACAAAAAATCATAGCATGGGATTTGTCTTTAAAAAGACAACTAAATTTTTAAAGACTGATCACATGCTATGATTTTTGTGGCGGATATTCTTGAGTTGGGTTGATTTCATGTAATCGAATGAACTATATTTTAGTAAAGTCGTCCCAGAAACGTAACTCATCAATATTGGCAATACCATTTTAAAGTCTTCTACTTTAAAATGTATAATACATGGCTGAATTGCCGATATAAATGAGTCAGATCAAATAAATTATTAGAAGAATTTTTTACTAAGCAACAACAATTTTGTTTAACTTAGTAGATATTTTGTATTTTGACGACACCCGACTTGGGCGTCGATACGTTAATAAAATCATTTTACTTTTTTGTAAAATTGTGGCTTATTTCCCATTGAAAATAGTTGATTATAAAAATGCCACAATGAAATAGCTTCAGAACAACATTATTTTTGTCAAACTGAGAATTAAAAAAGTTAATTTAGAATTCACCCAGAGACCGATGTGCAAGTGAATCAATAGCGTCATTAAATTCAAAGAGGATCTTACTTTAAAAGAAGTTAATGCAATTGAATATAAGAACAATCATAGGCCAGAAAATGAAGCTGAAAAAATGGCAAAACCTCGCAATTTTTTCGTCCAGCATCGATTTGTACAAAAATTTGGGATTAAGCTCATTTCACCCTCTAGTGCATTTTCTATATTGAGCCGTTGTACTCTTTTAAGGGCGAAAACTACCCCTAATTGTAAAAATTATAAAATAACATTTTAAACTTTAATATGGTCAACATTTGGATTTTATTAATTAAATAACGATTGTTTTATGCTTTAGGATATCCACCACCACCATGGCTGCAGCACCATCATGGTGCTACAGCCCTTAGAGGGCCTCGACCTTCTCAAGCGTTCTACGCCATTCTGTTCTGTCCCTTGCCTGCACTTTCCAGTTGCCGACTCCGATCTTCTCGGCATCTTGTGTTACCCCGTCCATCTACCTCTTTGGTCTACCCCGTCTTCTCATTCCCACGGGTTGAGCTGTTAGAATCCTTTTTATCCTTTTTAGGATATAATCTCATAATATTTCGACCCTTAAAGCCACCCTTGTTGGAGCTACATATATAAAAAATTTATTGATCCTAAAAGAATGATTTCGGCTTGCATCGATTTGCATAAAAATCTGGGATTAGGATCATCTCACCCTGTAATTCATATTCTATATCATGCTCAACAGTGTTGATTATTTTTAGCGGTGTAAACTACCCCTTATTGTCAAAAATTATATAAAAACATTGTAAACCTTAATATGAGTAAAATTTGGTTTTGATTGGTTAAATAATGATGGTTATGTGCTTTAGGATATATCATAATATTTCAACCCTTAAAAACCACCGTTAATAGCAATGCAATTTTTATAAGCAATTTAATATATCTTACCAGAAAACATAGTAATTTAATAGACACATATGAGCAGATTTTGCTTCTGTTCTTTCTTTCGATTTGACTGGAGAACGTGGAAAGTATTATAACGCAACATGTTACTGTCGAAAAACCGGTTCTGTGGTATTATATACATTAAAAATGCTCTATTAAACTCCCAAGAGGGCTATTCGAATTTTTGGAAAAAAAATTCGTTTTATAAACATACTTAGCTTCTTACGTCCCTCAAGTTAGCAGAAAAAAGTCAGCAGAACACATTTATTCTTATACCATAATTAAGTGTTAATATAATGCTAATTTAATGTTCAAAGAAAAAATTTATTGCTCTTCTTCTTTAAAAGTTATCGCATGTTCTGCTAACTTGAGACTCAAGTTAGCAGAACAAAGTCAGCAGAACACAGTTATTCTTATACCATAATTAAGTGTTAATTTAATGCTAATTTAATGTTCCGAGAAAAAATTTATTGCTCTTCTTCTTTAAAAGTTATCGCATGTTCTGCTAACTTGAGACTCAAGTTAGCAGAACAAAGTCAGCAGAACACAGTTATTCTTATACCATAATTAATTTTTAATTTAATGCTAATTTAATGTTCCAAGAAAAAATTTATTGCTCTTCTTCTTTAAAAGTTATCGCATGTTCTGCTAATTTGATAATCAAGCTAGCAGAACACTAGGTCAAAAATTTGATAAATGAAAGATTAAATTATTATCGAGGGCCGAAAATCCCTTAGAATAAATAAAAAGTTTCTTTTCAACGAGATAATTGGAACTAATAATCACACCACATTTTCTCTTGGTTTGTTACCCCTGTAACTTATTAAAATAAACATTATAGAAGTTTTCAGGGAATTTCGGCCCTCGGTAAGACTGTAATCTTTCATTGTGTTTAAATTTTTCAAAAATACTTATTAGTTTTCTCAGGATTCGAAAAAAATGAATCCCCATTTGAATAGCATTGCAGCCGAAAATACGTACCCATCCCCTTAATGAAATTGATTTATCTCTGAAATATAAATAAACATACCAGTTTTCGGATTTCTAAATATTTTTTTAATTTTTTTTGGAAACTCAAAAAAGAAAAAATTTAAAATCGATTTTTCTAGAAAACGGTGTTCGGCGAAAAGTATTAGTGAAAAACCACTACAGAACAACAGTTGCTTAGAATTAGTCAGTTTATCAATTTTCGGACTTATTTTGAACATATTTTTTCACCCCCTAGAAGCGGTGAACCTCGCTCCCAGGGCAAAAGCACACATCAGAACAATTACTTTTTCTCTTTGACATGTTAGCTATCTGCATGCCAAATTTGATGTGAATCCAAGTGGATTTTTAAAATATAAAGGTTTTGCAATATTTTACAGTTAGAGAATGAACTATAGGTCCCCTAGCTAGACCAAAGTCTCGATTAACTATTTCCAAGTACAGTAAAACCTCGATATAACGGACCTCTATTTAACGGACTTGGGATATAACGGACAAACAATCCGTTCAAACTTAAAAAAAATTAGAAATGTCCTATTAATATTATATACGCTTAACCTGTCACATACCAAGATACATTGAATACCAACGGGGTCCGTCTGGACCCGAAACGCTACACCTACCTACAAACTTTAGTCGTTCTTTAGTTGTATGTTTTTGCCAAAAAATACAATGTCACTTATTGAAACAATCGATCAGGGAACAATTTTGGAAACCAAATGAATATCTCGCAGAAAATTTTTAGATGAAGTAATGGCTGTATTACATGATGCAGATAATGCAGAAGATACAAGAGAGCAGCGTACCTTGCAAAAGAAAAATTAAAAATTTATAGGTTTAGAAGGTTTGGCAATTCCTGATTTCTGTAGGACAATAATAATTCCGGAGAAGAAGTAGGTAGCTGAGAAAGATGTTTTACAATGGCTAAAAGTAGATGAAGGTGACCCCGGGCCAGGTGTAGTATCATGACTGAAAGTGAAATAGCAGAAGAAGTTTTGAACCTAAAAAATAAGGATGGTTGTGAAGATAGCAAAGAAGGCAAAACAACACTGCCACAAATGAATATATCAGAGGTAAGATCGCATCTGATCTAATAACATTTTGATTATTTGTCAGATAACGAAGTTCACTGTATTATACGCAATTTCGTAATTTTAGAGAGTTGATTATAAAAAACAGCAAACTTCAAAAGTGCAAACAAAACTTGATTTGTTTTTCAAAGCAGGATTACCGAAAGTAAGCAAGCACGTCGATATCAAACATCACTTCACGACGAATGTCCGAAGACAATTAAATAGAATTTTTGTGTTTTTTATTTATATCTAAATACAGTGTGCATATTTTCAAAATCAAGTTTTTTTATTTATTTTAAACCTATTTTTATATAACGGATTTTCGGCTTTAACGGACACCCCATCCCCCCAATTAGTCCGTTATATCGAGGTTCTACTGTAAATAAAATAACTCTACAAACAGGCTCGGGAATTTGATACAGTTCATTTGATCAGCAACCTTCATCGGCTATAACCTAAATTTTTTCATCATCATTCTCTTTGCCTTATCCCTATGCGGGGTCGGCTTCCCTAATTGCATTTCTCCATACAATTCTATCTTGGGTCATATCAGTGTTATTAATCCCCTTTACCAACATGTCCTGCCTAATCGTCTCCCCCACGTCTTCTTTGGTCTTCCTCTCCTACTCCTTCCAGGAATCAGCACTTCAGCAATTCTTCGTATTGGGTGATTAGCGTCTCGACGTTGAAGATGACCAAACCATCTCAACCTATGCTCTCTCATTTTGGCATCAATTGGTGCCACACCTAGACTTCCCCTAATATACTCATTTTTAATTTTATCCTTTTTTGTCACTCCACTCATCCATCTAAGCATTCTCGTTTCTGCCACATGCATTCGTTGTTCCTCTTTCTTTTTCACTGCTCAACATTCAGTTCCGTACATCATAGCCAGTCTTATGCCTGTTTTATAGAATTTTCCCTTCAACTTCATTGGAATTTTCCTGTCACACAGCACACTACTCGCTTCCTTCCACTTCATCTATCTAGCCCTAATTCTACTGCATGCATCTCCATCTATTTCTCCATTACTCTGTAATACTGATCCCAGGTACTTAAGTCTATTGCTTTTTACAATCAGTTCACCATCCAAAGATACCATTTTATTTGTAGTAACTCCATCTTTAAATGAACATTGCAAATACTCTGTCTTTGTCCTACTGCCTGCTAAGTTTTAAACCTTTTTTCCTCCAGAGCTTGTCTCCACTGTTCCAGTTTTTGTTCTGAATATATAATATGAATATAAGCTGAATTTTTTATTATGTGGAAATACTGCTAGTTTATTCACTGGGTGCATAGGGGAATGAAGGAACCCGTTCCTTAATAAGAAATTGAAGTCCCCTGAGATGGTCTACCCGATTTGACACTGTAAACACTTTACTTTAAAACTAAAGATCCATCAAACATATATTTCCAGTTATGCAAGAATAGAGACGAAAAATCAGCAGTTAGGAGTGAAAGAAAGACACTGCACAATAAAATGGATACTTTGAGGCAGCTCTATTGACACTGATTTGGGCAATAATTTTGTAACGAGTGAATGTATCGAGTAAAACTGTAAACTTGGTGTCGATTGGAGTAGAATTAATGACATCTTTTTTAGCCTTGTTAGTGACGTAAGAAATGATTTTAGCGAAATTGAACTAGAAGCGAAAGCTTTCTTTTGCGAAGCAATTGACCTTCAAAGAACAAAAAAAAACATTTTTTGCTGAAGACACTGCACAAGAAAACACATTGCACAATAAAATGGAAAACTTTGAGGCAGCTCTATTGACACTGATTTGGGCAATAATTTTGTAACGAGTGAATGTAACATGTAAAACTGTAAACTTGATGTCGATTGGAGTAGAATTAATGACATCTTTTTAGCCTTGTTAGTGACGTAAGAAATGATTTTAGCAAAACTGAACCAGAAGCGAAAGAACACCGTTATGCAACAATATGACTCAATATCTTTTAAAGAGAATTTAATGCTACAAATATGTAACATCAGCTTTTAGATATGTTTTACACTAAATCAGGGTTGGGCTGTTTTAAAACAAGCTTTTTAAAACAACGTTTTAAAACATGTTTAAAAACACTGAAAAAAAAACAGTTGTGTTTTAAAACACTGTTTTAAAACATAGTTTTTTTTTTCGTTATTGTTTATTTAAATAACATTGTTGTAAGACATTTGAGTTTGCTAATTTGCAAAATTGCAAACATAGATTATAGAGTAAGTAGGTGCAATAACAATATTAATGCGAAGTAAAAAGTAAAACTGAAAAAAAGTAACTGACTAAACTTTATTCATGTTCAGGTAGCAAGCATACTAGTACTGGTAGACAGGTAGTAACATTAAGTAAACCAATACTCTTTATAAAGTTGAAAGAAAAAGAAAATTAAGAAATTAAGTAAATAATTCAACAGCATCTATTACACAGTCCTACATCCTGCAACTGATATGTGATACAAAAAATAAAAATAACAATGAATGTTCCTTAAAAAAATAAAAACTATAAATAATGAGCTTTTACGGTTAATAATGTAACCTTAATAGTTATTTATGATATAAGTGTTAAAAGTACACGTTTAAGGAATGCATGTGAAAGTTTGCAGAATGAGCAAATCGAGTTCTGCAATTCACATGAGTGCCTTAAAAATGTACTTTTTAACACGCTTATCATACAATATTTTTTCTACAAACAATATCTACAAAAACTATTACTTGAACTTGACTGACATTCCATTTTTATATATTTTTTTTTTTTCAGTCTGTTCAGAACCTTCGAGCTGAACACATGTAATTAAGAAGCAATTTGTCTAATTATTATCTTATCATATTGTAATTAGTATAAATCCCTCGTTATCAAAAAACCGAAAAACAATAGCCAAAAATTGTTAGTGTTTAATGCTAAAATAATTATCCAGTAAGTAATTTCTACTACATATTTAATTACTAAGTTTATCAACATAAATATACCTAAATATAGAGAAAATAGGCCAGTATATTATCAAAATATGTCGGAATGTTTTAAAAATTCCTAGCTATAACTAGGGGAAAACTATGAGTTACCAACACGATAACCAGGAACAATCTACTAGTTATCCATTCAGTGAGGACATAAATCCAGCAATTAGAAGAAACAGCTTAGCACGAACTCCTCCACCTGTAAGCACTCAAAAAGACAGTTCCAATCCACTAGATAGCACGTGCATCATTCATTAAACTTAAAAAGTTTCTTTGTTGTCGGGATATAAGGTTAGAACTACGTCTAAGGATGCTTCGATGCTACGTGTTCTCTACGGCTTGGAAGCGTGGACGTTGAAACAAGTCCATTTGAATAAGTTCCCCAGGCAGGGACATAGAAAATGCAGTCACTCACTTAACTACAGTTATTCAGCAAGCTGCTTGGTTGTCCACTCCAGAAATTACCTACACACACAACTCCGAGTCGTATCCTGCTCACATAAATACACTTATATTGGAAAAAAGAAAACTAAGAAAGAGGTGGCAGCTCACTAGACACCCAGAAGATAAAACAAATTTTAATAGAGCTTGCAGATTACTCAAAAGAAACTTGATCCAACATAAAGACAATGGAATCAACAATTATTTAAAGAACCTCTCACCTTCAGATGATACAAATTATTCTCTGTGGAAACTAACAAAAAAACTTAAAGACAACGAACAAATGAATATGCCAATCAGGAAACTAAATGGCACATGGGCTAAAACTGACAAAGATAAAGCTTATACTTTCGCAAATCATTTATGCGAGGTATTTCAACCGCATCAGAGGGAAGTCTCAGCTGAAGAAGAAGAAGATATTCATGAAGTCATAAACGCACCATATCAAATGGCTCCGCCTATTAAAATTTTCAAGAAATCTGAAGTAGAAGAAGTAATTGATAATCTGGAGAATAAGAAGTCACCTGGGTATGATATAATATCTAGTTTGGTCCTAAAAAATCTACCCAATGAAGGTGTAAGCTTAATTACTTATATATTTAATTCAATATTAAAAACAGGTTACTTTCCACTCCAATGGAAAGTAGCCCAAATTGTTCTAATCCCAAAACCTAATAAGGATCACGCGGAAGTATCTTCATATCGTCCAATAAGCTTGTTGCCTACTATATCTAAAGTGTTCGAGCGGCTTTTCCTGAGAAGACTAGAGCCTACATTAGACAGCAATAATGTTTTACCTAATTATCAGTTTGGCTTTAGGAAACAACATGGTACCATCGAGCAAATTCATAGGGTAGTAAAAACTATCAGAAATTCGCTCAAACACAAAAATTACTGTACAGCTGCATTCCTAGATGTCTCACAGGCATTCGATAAAGTTTGGCATGTAGGTCTTATCTCCAAGATTAAATCCATATTTCCTTATCCCATAAGTTCACTATTAAGATCCTATCTGACAGATAGATTTTTTCAAGTCAAAAGAGGAGGGGAAATTACTAACCTGTTTCCAATATGTTCTGGAGTTCCACAAGGAAGCATATTAGGACCAACACTTTACTTAATATACACATCGGATCTTCCAACCACCATTAATACAACAATTGCTACATATGCGGATGACACAGTTATAATGGCTTCAAATCCTATAGCAACAGAAGCATCCGAGGTATTGCAAAATCATCTGACTGAACTAGAGAGCTGGCTTAAATTGTGGCGAGTACAAGTCAACAGTTTAAAATCCACACAAATAATATTTACTTTAAAAAAAGGTGTCGCGCCTCCAGTTTCTATAAATAACACTCCACTACCAGTCAATACCGCCGTAAAATACCTGGGAATTCATTTAGATAGTAAACTTAATTGGGGCACCCACATCTGGAAGAAACGTCTTCAACTCGGCCTAATCTACAGGAAAATGTATTGGTACATGAGTAGGAAATCAAATCTTAGCCTGGAGAACAAAATTATGATTTATAAATGTATTTTAAAACTGGTGTGGCTATATGCAGCACAAATATGGGGAACAGCTAGTAATACCAACATTCAAAAACTTCAACGGTTCCAATCAAAAGTGTTGCGCCAGATCTGCAATGCCCCTTGGTATGTTACAAACCAGAGATTGCACCACGACCTACAGCTACCAACAGTTAGCGAAGCAATATCTGCTGTAAATTCTAGATACAAGACAAGACTATCCTGCCATCCAAATCCACTCGCCACGGACCTGCTCAACATTTCTCATGAAAGACGATTAAAAAGACCTGACCCTTTGGACCTCTAGTACATCTGGACATCTGGACATCAGAGCAACAACAGAGTGCAGTGTCATAGTGCAGTGAAATAATCATGTTTTAGTTTTAGTGATTTTTAAACTTCTTTCGTATTTTTATTCATGTTCCTTAGACTTTTAATAATCATATTTTTATTGTCTGAACTGTCCACTATACTAAATTTTATCTATGTATTATGTTCCAAGTAATTGTTATGTCTTATTTTAAAATTATAATGTTATATGTCTTACTGGGTGCTCGCCACTGGGCGGCTTCCATCTGTGTTATTTTTCAATAATATTATGTATTGCTTATTGTTTGTGATCAGACAGATTGCAATAAATGTTAGATGTTAAGAAAAAAAATTTTTTTTTTTGACATAACATTACATCAAAATTGCCTATATGGTCAATACGAACTGCAGTGCCTTAAAAATTTTAAAGCACTAGTGCCTTAAAGTAGCATTTTTAATGCTTGTATGGAGTGCTAAAAATTGCATTTTTAACATGGTTGTAGAAAAACATTTTTATTTAAATGTTGAAATATTGTTACTAGCTTAGCAGCTTTGTCACTTCCTAACCTATTCCTCAATTTCGAGTGAACTAGAGAACTAGACCATATGAAGAAAATAGACTCTCCACTCCAGCGCTGGATGCAACTGCTGAAAATAATTGAGTTGTCAACTGCAACAACTCCACAACACCATGTTAAACTTAAATTGTCTACTGTATTTTTTGCAAACAAAGGCACGAAATGACATTATTTCGGGCATCACATTTGGGTGAAAATCCGAAATAAATAACAATGCTCTATCAACTTCCACCTCAGTGAGTTTCTGACCTAAGTACTGAAGGTCTAATAAATAAGCTAAATATTGCGCATCTGTTATAGCCATTTGAAAATGTGCTTCTACTTTATGAAGTTTCAACACGTTGCTATAACCGTTAGGTTGAGCTTCACTTTGACTTTGGAAATAACCCAGTAAGACCTTCCAAATGTCTGTTGCATCGGCTATGGTGCAGGTATTTCTCTGGCATTTATCCAAAGCTGTTGCAACAACTTTCAGCTTTGCGTTACACTGTATACACTGCAACTATCCACTAGAAATTAAAATAGAACGGAAGATACCAATATGAAATTATATTATAATAAAGCAGAATTTAAAGCTTCCAACCTATCCTGAAAAACTGAATAGCGAATGTGATTTACATAATATCACATGGTATAAGGAAACGAAACAGTTTAACACTCATTGCATGTGCGCGCAGGTCGCGTCTTCGCGGGAATCCCATAGGTGTGCCAGTTGAGGTTTATGGGAATCCCCGTTAGAAATCCAGTGAAGTAGGTAATTATTTTAAAACGTTTTTTTTTTTTGTTTTAAGACAGTGTTTTTTTTTTTGTTTTAAAACAGTGGTTTTTTTTAGATGAAAAAAAACTGTTTTAAAACAAAAAACATTGTTTTTAAATAAAAAAAACATGTTTTTTGTTTTTTTCTTAAAAACCCAATTTTTGCCCAACCCTGCGCTAAATAAAGGAGAAGTCAATTAATACTGTATGTGAGAAATATAAAAAATATGTTGATAAAACCAAAGAGAACTTGCATAATGATATTGCTCATTTTATAAATTGTGAAAATTTTGGTGTCATCCAGGATGTAAAGGCAACTTTTCCCAATATTTAACTTTACTGCAAATTTATTTGACGATACCAATTTCTAGTGTGGCAGGTGAGCAATCTTTTTTGACTTTAAAAAGAATAAAGACATATTTAAGGTCAAATTTGGGTGAAGAAAATCTAGAGGCATTATCACTATAATAGTGACCACTACAATAATTGTACCTATAATATAGAAAATGAAGAACTGGAGCAACTGAATTGTGATAGTATTATATGGCAGTTTGCTAGTGCCAAGTCGAGAAAAAAACTGATTTTTGTCTAATGTATTTTTAGAATGAGCAATTGAGTTGTGATAGTATTATGGTAGTTTGCTAATGCCAAGTCAAGAAAAAAAGAGATTTTTATGCGATGTATTTTTTAGAATGTTTTTTTGTTTGTCATGACAATGTGTTGGTTTGTGGTACTTTTTTTTTATATTTTTAAATGTATTTTTTGAAATATTTTGTTTTAAAAAATTTATTGCATTGTAAAAATGTATTTATTGCATTGTAAAAATGATAGCGAAAGGGGGCCCTCAATCTCCAGTAATCAGGGCCCGAAGTTAGGTTAAACCCAGTTAAACTGTGCGGAAATGTATACAATTTGTAATGTTAAAAAATACAAAAAAAAAAGATTAATAGGATGAACGAATAATTATGAACTAAATACTAAATATATTACTTACATTCATTTTTGTGGACAGTTGGGTGTGGTCAAATATACATTCAAAAGTTTGATTACAGAATCATTTTTTCCGCGAGAATGTGTCTGAGTCTGCAGTTGTAAAGTTTATTCTGCTGCATGGGTTCATCAACTTAAAAACAACATATTTTATCAATCAATCACCAGCTAATCACACTTTTTATGCAAACGCCTCTAGGCTTCATTTTCATTTTCAGTTCAGCCCAACAGCAAACAAAATGGACAATGGAAAATAAATGGACAATGAATGGACGTAGTTTTCCGGGACGCCGGCGCACAGGTCGCACATCGACAGGGTTGCCAGGTCAGTTTTGATGTCATCAGTAGTTTTGCTTTCAAAAAATCAGTAGCCATCAGTAGATTTGTTAAGGCCCGGTTTTTCAGTGAGCGGTTAAAATTTTGGTTAGCTAACCTAGTTTAAATTTTAACCAATATTTTAACCCTTATATCGTTTTTCAGTGCTTTATACCAAGATGTGCAATTCTATAGACTTTTGACAGAAAAATAAACAAAATAGAATTTCATAACCTATTTTATAAATAACAAATAACATAACATTACAAAAATGATTAATGCATTCAAGTTCCGATTCTTCATCTGATGATGAAGATACAATCAAGAATATAATAATACATAATACAATATTTCCCGCGGTAACACAAAATGTCATAATTTAACTAACCTCTTCTGTCAGCAAATATAGATAAACGTCTGTCGGAAAATTCGGAGTTAAACCACCTATGATAGCGAGTATCGGTTAAAATCTTGGTCAACTTAAACCATAGATTTATAATACTCTAGATTGCGCCTTACGATCTTAAAATGGGTGACGGTTGCGACAGAGATAAATGAGCCTATTTGGTCGGTAGTCTCTTTCTAATTCAAGGGGAGTATTGACGACGTCACTATCCTATTCGGTCGTCGAGTATTTTAGATGGTTTGACAGTTCGAGCGGATGGCGACGAGAACTGGTCGTTTGTCTTCGGACGTGGATAATCCTGGGGTCCTATTTTCGAATTCACTCGAGCATATTTCGCATACGAAATTAGAAGAATTTCGCTTGAAATCCGGTGTCTTGTATTTTCGAATACTTCGTGTACGAATTTTTTCGTATACGGCGACTCGAATGGGTATGAACCATTCGAATCGTGATGCTCGTATACGAATTATTGTTTCATTTCAAGGTCATTTCAGCTGTCATGATAGTTTTAGCTGATAGTGTTAATTGTGTTGTTGTCTACAATATTTTTACCTTGAAACTTATTTTCAATGGCTGGTTTAAATAATTCTTTAATAGAAAGAAAGGACATGTTGTACGATTATGCCTTGAAAATATAACCTAACCTAACTTTATGTACGCATTTTAGCATTGGATCTAAGCTCCAAACTTGACATATGACACCGTTGCCATATCCTCAATTTTTTCATACTATCACATTACATAAAGGTGCATTTAAAAAATCGCTTTGAAGTAAAGTTTTGAAAAGTAAATACTAAAGTATCAGTGTAAATACTGGATACAAAAATCATATTAAACAAAATGGCACACTTTCTGCGGACTTTGTAAATTGATATTATACCTATGCAATCTTAATATTCGATTACACTTAAAATAACTTCTAAACAACTTTTCTCCCAAAAATGGCCCTTTTTTGTAATTTGTTCAGACTATAAGTCGTTATATTTATACATTAAACGTTCTTATACAATCTTATTCTTATACATTATACCCCAGTTAAGACAGTCTTGTACATTATACAAGAAATAGACCAAACAAATATGGCAACATTGTGACTCTTCAGCTGACAAATAAGTTCAATGTTATTCGAATTTGCAGTGTTGCCGGTGCAAATTCTGCTCGTATACGTATAACATTTCGAAGGACGTTCAAAAATACACATTCACGTTCGTATACGAAATTTTTCATTCGAGTTAACACGTATGCGAAAATATTCGATTGAATTCGAAAATACGACCCCTGGTTCGAATCCCATACCAATCTTTACTTTTTTTATTTTTAATTTAATCAATATTGCGTTGATTAGATATTATTACATCTCTAAAATAAATCTATGCAAAGAAATATATAACAAATAAGAAAAACTGTGTAGGTACCTATAGATTTTTAAAAATATAAAAGCCAATGTTATTTTTTTAATAAGTTAATGGTAGAATAGTATAAAGTAATTAAGAATATTCGTAAAAAATTACCAATAATTAATATCAACATAATGTACCATCGATTTATTAATTGAATCGGTCATTTCAAAAACAACACGAGTCACATATTCCTAATTTTAGAGAAGAGCAAAGAAAACTTAAATATAGTCGAAAGATGGATGAAATGGATGACATCAAAATTCAGAGTTATATTGTAGTTTTGTTCCTAATGTTTTTACTGGACTGGTGTCGTTTTTGCACACAACGTTTATCTTAAAGGAGTCTATTCCTCTCAAAAAGTTAGTTTCTCAAAATTGTGGACTTTGCTGTTTTTGAAATGACCGATTCAATTATAAGTAATTAGACATTATTTTTATTTACGAAACTATTGTTACAATTTTTTAAAAAAGTAGAAGCAAAACAAATATTATTCACATCATTCGAATAAGGACGAATTTATATTAATAACGAATGACTTTTATTTTACTATGCAGTTCACAAATATGTATTCCAATATTAACTTACTATACATAGGTACATTTATTATCTGCTAGATTTACTTAGCTCCATTTTTCAGATGTAAAAATATCTAATAAACGCAATATTGAGTAAATAAAAATAAAAAAGGTAAAGTTGGTATGGGATTCGAACCACGATTACTCACGTCCGAAGACCAAAGACCATTTCTCGTCTCCACCCGCTCCAACTGTCAACAAATATTACTCGATAAAGTGGGATAGTCACGTCGTCGATATTCCCCTTAAATTAGAAAGAGACTACCGACCAAATAGGCTCATTTATCTCTGTCGCAACCGTCACCCATTTTAAGATCGGAGGACGCAATCTAGAGTATTATATATCTATGACTTAAACGGGTTTAAGCGATAACCTAGTACTGAAAAACTGATTAACCATAAAAATTTCGGTGACCGAAAAATCTGGGTTAACCCAGCACTGAAAAACCGGCCCTTAGCCATTTATAATTATAATACAGTAACACCTGTGTTAACGGCCACCTGTTAAAATCGGTAACTTCTACTAACGGCTAGTTTTTAAATAACGCCCAGTTTCTAAATAACGGCCAGTTTAAAATTCTCCAAACTAATTATATTATGTAGAACTGGTATCTACGGTCACCTCTATATTACGGACGCGGCCAAGTAATCCAAAGATCTTATACACATAGATTTGGCCAACTCGGAAAAATAGCGTAACGCGGAGCACTTCGAGTTCGGGTCGGTGGTCTATCTATCTCCCTCTACCGGCGCTTAGCTTTCTCTCTCTAGCATATGATGGCCGCCACCCATAGCCACCTTTACTTTACAAGCCATGAAGAGAAAAAGGCAACGTCGCAATTGATGACGTCCGTAGTCTGATTTTCGGACTACCGCTTTCGAAACTACGACTTAAAGTACAAATTCTGGTAAAATTTATAGTATTTTTTAATCGAACAAGAAAATATTATTAATTGAAAGTTTGTACAAAATAATATTAAAAGTAATTCCTTGTAAGTAACGTTTATTATACAAAAAAAACCAATAACAAGAATATAAACGGGATTCATTTTTTTCGAATCCTAAGAAAACTAATAAGTATTTTTCAAAAATTTAAACGCAGAGTGAAAGATTACGTTAGGACCAAGGGCCCAAAGTCCCTGAAAACTTCTATGTTTATTTTAATAAGTTACAGGGGTGAAAAACTGGGAAAATTTAGTGTGGTTTTTAGTTTCAAATATGTCATTAAAAAAAAACTTTTTATTCATTCTAAGGGACTTTTGGCCCTCGGTAATAAAGTAATCTTTTATTCTGCGTTTAAATTTTTCAAAAATACTTATTAGTTTTCTCAGAATTCGAAAAAAATTATTACATTTCAAATACAGGCGTCAAAATTTTTTATTTTGTTCCTTTCCCCTTAAAGTTTGTCGCACTGATTTGGAAACACCCTGAATTGATAAATAACAAATCTAGTTGTTAAACATAAGCGAATTAATCAAAAAAACAGAATGTTAAGAAAACCGGAGTCTATAGTTGGGTTTTAATTTCAGTATTTTATAAATGCCCGGTACACCATAAAAATTTAACTGGTTAGCAACAATATTATTACAGCCGTATTGTTAAAGACTTAGGCTATAACATATTAAAAAAATCACTTAAATCTGCCAATAAGTTTAGGAAATATAAGACATTAAAAATGACAAAACTTTTTAAGTTGACGGATTTCTATATGCACGCAATTTTATATAAAAATATATTATATTGAACTAAAATCATCTTAATAACATACCTTTTAATGTTCTTTATAATTTGGAGCACGAAATATTGTAAAATATTTCAGTTTCTCTGTAAATACAATGAAAATTATTTAAAAACAAATGAGAACTGTCAGAATTAATCGGTCTACCAATAGATGTTGCCAAGTTTCAACTTCATGGCTTGTTAAGTAAAGGTGGCTATGCCGCCACCTGTGTGTCACTGTCGTTCCATTACTCCTACCTCTTGGTAGATACGCTCACACTCTTAGACAAGGAAAAAAGAGAGGACGGGTAACACTCATTTAAAACACACGTTCCAAAAGTGAAGCCAGTTTTTGGTTTGTTTGTCACCAGAAACATGGCGGTCACGTCAAAAATAACAATGGGTTGCCAGTGGTGGGTGTTCGTTGAAGGTTAAAATTTCATAAAAAATAAAGTAAATCATCATCTAAAATTCGTAATAAAAACATATGTATGTATTGAAACATATGTACGTAATATGATCAACTTAATAAAACATTTACCGTACACAAATTCTTCATTTTAAATACATTTCATATTTTTATTTTAAATACTCAATGCATAACAATACCCCAAAGATACGTCGATGATCAAAATCTCTGGTGTCAGTTTGGCTTCACTTTTGGTCATAGGATTACTCGTCCTCTCTCTTTCCTTGTCTAAGCTCACACTCGCACGACAGCAGGGTTACCATGTCTAGGGATTTTCCCCGAATCTAGGGATTTTTTGAACCTTTTGGAGCTGAGGAGGGATTTTTTTTGAAATCTAGGGATTTATTAAACTGTGCTGGTGCCATTTTTTGTTGTTATTAAATATCTTTTTGTTCAAATATTATTATTATTGTTATTATTTATTGTTCCCTGACATAAATATTCCTAAGTAAACATTAAAACATTACCTAATCAATGATTAAAGTTGATTAAACATAGTGTTTAATAGGTTATAAATTAAATTGACAGCTGTCATCTGTCAATTTCTTCTTTTTTAGGTCAAATTAATACGATTTAGGGATTTCTAGGGGAAATTGAAGCTCCCATCTAGGGATATTCTGAAATTTCATCTGGCAACCCTGCACGACAGACAGATAGCTAAACCACCGTACTTGATATCGACGTTACACCCCGATGCATTGAGTGGCATATCCCTAGCCAAGTCTATTTTCTTTACATGTCTGAAGTAATCTCATATTTTTAAATCCTTCATAGAAATTTATAGGTCTGGATCCCGCATATGAAAAAAAAGTTGATTAATAGCAAGCTGAAAATTTGTTAATAGCTTAAGGGTGTCTAGTCGGACAAACTTTGATATATGGGAACACTGGAACAGGGAAAGTTTTAATTGTGGAACAGGTTAAAAATTTGGGACGGTCAGACCACGAAAACGGCACATGTATTTTGTCCTACAGAACAGACTTAAACTCTCCGAACAGCGATTAAACTCTCTTGCAAAAATCAGACTGCTATTTATCACCAAATGGACGTTTTAATGAGTGGAACATGTAGAATATGTCAAATGACAGGAATTATGACAGGTGATAAATAGCAGTCTGATTTTTGCATGAGTGTTTAATCTCTGTTCGGAGAGTTTAAGCCTATTCTGTCGGATAAAATAAATAAACTGTTTTCGTGGTCTGACCGTTCCAAATTTTTAACCTGTTCCACAATTAAAACTGCCCCTGTTCCAGTGTACCCATATATCAAAGTTTATCCGACTAGACACCCTTAAGCTATTAGCAATTTTTCAGCTTGCTATAAATCAACTTTTGTTTCATACGCGGGATCCAGACCTATTACATAGATAGGTACTATTTATTTATTTGGTCTTTTATACAGGGTGTCCCGAAAAGATTGGTCATAAATTATACCACAGATTCTGGGGTCAAAACTAGGTTGATTGAACCTAACTTACCTTAGTACAAATGTGCTCATAAAAAAAGTTACAGCCCTTTGAAGTTACCAAATGAAAATCGATTTTTTTGCATATATCGAAAACTGTTAGAGATTTTTTATTGAAAATGGACATGTGAAACTCTTATGGTAGCAACATCTTAAAAAAAAATTAAAGTGAAATTTGTGCACCCCATAAAAATTTTATGGAGGTTCTGTTCCCTTAAACCCCCCCAAACTTTTGTGTACTTTCTAATTAAATTATTATTGTGGCACCATTAGTTAAACACAATATTTTTAAAACTATTTTGCCTCCTAGTACTTTTTCGATAAGCCAGTGTTTATCGAGATATTTTGAATATTTGTCGAATCCACCACATATTTGTATATGGTTAAGTACGATTGTAGCGACCTGTTAATAATCTGAAAATTTATTTATAATTTGCATTTTTAGGTATATTTTAAAAAAGAAGCCACATCTCGATAAAAGGTGACTTATCAAAAAAAGACGTAAGAGGCAAAAAAGTTTTAAAAATACTGTATTTAACTAATGGTACCACAATAACAGTTTATTTAGAACGTACACAAACATATGGGGGGTTTAAAGGAACAAAAACCCCTTAAAATTTTTATGTAAACATATTAAAAAAGAAGCCGCATCTCGATAAAAACTGGCTCATCGACAAAATAATAAGAGGCAAAAAAGTTTTAAAAACGTTGTGTTTAACTAATGGTACCACAATAATAAATAAATTGGAACGTACACCAAAGTTTGGGGGGGTTTAAGGAACAAAACCCCCATAAAATTCTTATGGGGTGGACAAATTTCACTATAATTTTGTTTTAAGATGTTCCTACCATAATAATGATACATGTCCATTTTCAACAAAAAATCTCTAATAGTTTTCGATATATTGAAAAAAATCGATTTTGATTTTGTAACTTCAAAGGGCTGTAACTTTTTTATGAGCACATTTGTACTAAGGTAAGTTAGGTTCAATCGAACTATTTTTGAGCCCAGAATGTGTGGTATAATTTATGACCAATCTTTTCGGGACACCCTGTATAATACAGTATGTCCCTGTAAGTTGTATCCATTTGGAAAACTTTTTTATTATTGATTTTACGAAAAAAAGTTATTCTTCATAAAAAGCTCTGCATGGTCCAAAACCTAAAATTTAACCATCAAATATCAAATTTTTTAAATAATATACGAGGTATGTCAAAAAGTTTGAATTTCATTCAAGAGTAAAGTAGCTTTATTTTTCACAATATTGAAAATTTCTATTATGAAAAGTTGTTTGGAATTAAAAACTATATTCTGGTATGCAGTTACATCCTTCTTTTTGGAAATTTTTTTTTTGAAAAATTAAGGACAACTAACATTATTTTCAGTTACTTCAATTCAGATAACTCTTTTATTATTAATTTTACGAAAAAAGTGATTCTTAATAAAAAGTTTTGCATGGTCTAAAACCTAAAATACAACCGACTTATGTCAAATTTTATCAATTTTATACGAGGTATGTCAAAAAATATGAATTTCGCTCAAGAGTAAAATACGTTTATTTTTCACAATATCGAAAATTGTTATTATGAAAAGTTATTTAGAATTAAAAACTATGTTTCAGTATGTAATTACGTCCTTCTAATTGAAATATTCTGAACTATAAAGGTACTTTACTTTTGATCTAAATTTATCTTTTTTGACATACCTCGTATAAAATTTATAAAATTTGATATAAGATGGTTGTATTTGAGGTTTTAGACCATCCAGAACTTTTTATTAAGAAACACTTTTTTTCGTAAAATTAATAATAAAAGAGATATCAGAATTGAAATAACTGAACATAATGTTAGTTATCATTAATTTTTCAAAAAAAAATTTTTTTTCAAAAAGAAGGATGTAGTTGCATACTAGAATATAGTTTTTAATTCCAAACAACTTTTCACAATAGAAATTTTCAATATTGTGAAAAATAAAGCTACTTTACTCTTGAGTGAAATTCGAACTTTTTGACATACCTCGTATAATATTCAAAAAATTTATTATTTGATGGTTAAATTTTAGGTTTTGGACCATGCAGAGCTTTTTATGAAGAATAACTTTTTTTCGTAAAATCAATAATAAAAAAGTTTTCCATATGGATACAACTTACAGGGACATACTGTATATAGTGAGCGCGTAAAAGTTGAAATAAAATATTTTTTTTGTGAATGGCTCACTTTGGGCTTTGGTAAAAAATCCCGAAATGGGTCATTTTTAATTTTTTAATTATGCTTTTTTGGCGTATATAGCGATGATTTTTTTTTAAATAAGAATATCATCGTGTGTTCGCTTATTTGAAAGGTTGTTCAATTCTCTATTCAGTGTAATAAATATTGTTTCAAACATTAAAATAATTATTTATAAAGGATACAAAAAATTATTGAATTAAATGACACAAAAAGGAGAATGTAGGTAGGTATGTAATTTACTTAATTCAAAATACATTTTACTGTTACCAGAAAATATAAAAAAATATTTATTTGCTAACTAAATATTGTTTTTCGCTTAAATTCAATGTTAAAGCTTCCACCCACCTACCTCTTAGCAGTTTGAACATTTAATTTAAGCGAAAATCAATGTTTATTTATCAAATAAACATTTTTTTCTATTTTCTCAGAGCAGTAAAATGTATTTTGAATTAAATATTATGCATTTTTCTTTTTTTGTCAATAAATTTATTTATTTTTTTGGACACCCTGTATAAATAATTGTATTAATATTTATAATCATTATAAGTAGAATGGCAGAGGATAGGATAGTACGAATAGCACGAGATCAGTCACCAAATGGACGAAGTATTGGCAGACCAAGAAAAAGATGGTGCGATAACTTAATATAAACAATTTAGGAGGCTAATATTGAAAAAGAAACAGGCTTTAAGCCTACATATAAGAAGGAAGAAGAAGATGTTTATATTACTGAATAGATAATTGAATAACCTTTCAAATAAGCTAGAATACGACTACTGTTCTTATTAAAAAAATTATCAATGACATCATCACGCCCAGATGGATGACGTCAGTATCGCATGATATAGGTATATGCCAAAAAATCATAATTTAAAATTGAAAATCGACCTGTTTCGGGATGTTTTTTCAAAATCGCCCATTAACGATAAAATGAATTTATTCCAACCTTTACGTGCTCACTGTATTATTATTTGTTATTACCTGACCACGAATTTATAAATAAAACCTTTTCAATTCCTGGGTTTGTCGATCTGTTATAAATAAAACACATTATTATTGCTTGCCGTTTCGGCTACTTGCCATTTTCAAAAGCACTTTAATTATATAAACATTAGGTATGTACATACTTCACTTTATATTAAATATACGTAAATTTTATGTTTACACTTTTTGCTAGTTTGTAATTTGCAAAAGTGATATTTTGATCAAATTGAATGAAATGTACAAATCTTGGAAAAAGAAACAGACTAGTACAGAACAAAACTACAACAAAAGATATTATACAGTAGTACTAAAGACAAAAATTACACATTTCTTTTACCAAAAAATAAAGTACTTTATATCTATTCATCAGATACTCATAAATTTTATCCGAGGCGTCACAATACCCGATGGTTTGCCGGTTTGGTTATATCTATTGTATCAGTATTCCTAAATTGGAAAATGGTGTATTGAAAACAAAGCAATTCTCGAATTCTCTCTCAACGCAAGAGCCCCTTTTGTTATCTTAAGGCTAACCACTTGACATCATTATTAACATGAAAATTCTAAACAACCCAAAATTTAGGTAAAGTGAAAGGAAAGATTTTTAACACGTTGTTGGATGTTAGATTTTGAATTTTTTTAGATTTTTCAGTAGATGTTTGAGTAGATCGGTAAATTGGAGAGTTCAAATCAGTAGGTTTTATACAGGTTTTAGTAGATCAGTAGATAAGTTCAAACCAGTAGGTCTACTGAAAAATCAGTAGACGTGGTAACCCTGCACATCGACGAAAACGACAAGCGACAAGCCCAAACAGTACCGATGTTGTCAGATTTTCGTAAATAGATTTCAGCGCGATTTTTGAATGCGTAATATTTCTCTTTCTGGAAACACATTGTAATTATCAAAATGAAAAGTTTACCAGTGGAGAAAATGCAGGCGGTTGAGATTAATCGTGATTCCCCGTACTACATAACAGGTAACAGGTACACTTGGTTTTTTCTTGATACAAATATTTTAATACACTACTACGTTTGCCAAATTTCAATTAACGTTAACCTGTGGGCGTATTTTCTGAAGGGTTTCAAAAACGCTTTGTCTAGGTACACGCTAGCGTGTCGCAAATAAAAAAGTTAGGTACACGCGAATTAAACTTTATCAAGCCAGTGACGTCATTATTTAGCGTGTGCAGTGACTGTTTATTTTGGTATTTACACTCTATTTTGATATATCGAAAAATATTTGTTATGTAGGGGAGCCCAAGCGATGATTTTTGCAGTTACTCGAGCGCGTCAGATTATCATACGGGGAGAAACCTGGTACCCTGCAGATGTACCTCTACCATATATTGGCTCTTAACACATGGGAGTTCGTTAAGGGGGGCCCGAAAAAAAATCTATCCTTAAAAAACTCGAAATTGTCAGATTAAGATAAGGTAAGTTAAGTATATGCAAAAGAGTGTATATTTCAAAAATCTGACGATTTGAGCCGGGCGTAAGGAAATGGGTGAGTCCCAAAGTTTCACAAGAAAAAAGCGAATATTTCGCGAAATGAATGACAGATCGAAAAACTAAGAAATATGTGCTCAATATTTTTTAAAAATCTATCAAATGATACCAAACACGACTTCCCACGGAGAGGGGTGGGGGGTAAATTTAATATTTTAAATACGAATCCCGCGATATTTCGCGAAATGAACATCAGATCGAAAAACTGTAAAATACACTTATTTAATATTTTTAAAAAATCTATCGAGTGGCACCAAACACGACCCCCCACGGAGGTGGGATGGGGGTTACTTTAAAATCTTAAATAGGAGCCCCATTTTTTATAGCAGATTTCGATTCCTTACGAAAAAATAAGTAACTTTTATTCGAAACATTTTTTTGAATTATGCATAGATGGCGTTATAATCGGAAAAAGGATTGTTGGAAATGGAAAATTAAATTAAAAAATGGCAAGCGCACACTAAAATGGAAAACTTTACTTAACTTTTTTGGTTTTAGGACCTACTCTTCAACAACCCAATAGGTCCCCAAAACGCTCAAGTGACTGCACATTTAGCATACTTTGCTCCCCGGGAAGCGGAACTATTCAGATGTTTCAAACTTAATTGTAATAAATCATAGTATATTATAAAAGTATATATTCAGGTTAGCAAAATACATATGTATTTAGTTGACATGACATGTACTTACAAAATATTGTTAAAATATTTTTTATGCGTAGATAAGTTAATTATTATAATCAACTATTCTAAATGGGACATAAGCCACAATTTAACTAAAAAAATGATTTTTTCTATGGATGCTATACAATGTGCAACTTCTCTCACTACTTACATACATTCAGAACGAACAATTTCTCAGGCTGTGAGAAAAGTCGGCCATTGCAGTGAGAAATATTTTTTCTCACGGGTTCCATACGTAAAATCGCGGTTTCCATGGTAACATGCACAATACAAACACAGATATTTTTAACTATATTTGTAACTATAATTTTAAATAAATAAAAGTACATAAATATTAAGAAGATTAAATACCTACATATTATGTGTATAATATGTATTTTATTTCAATTTTGGTATATAATCTACATAAAAGCACCTACATTATTTAATTTTGAAGTTCGAACTCTTGACAAAAACGCATCCATAGAAAAAGTACAGTGTACAACACGTGAGAAAACGACATATTTCTCCCTCGCTTGATTTGCGGCACTCGCCTCGTACCTCGGCTCGTGCCAACAAACTTCGGCGCTCGTGAGAAATATGTTTTTTTCTCTCTTGTTGTACAATATACTATTATTATTAACGTTTCGACCTCCAAATCGGATGTCGTTGTCAAAATACAAAATTAGTCAGATTAAATAAAATATTAGAAGAAATTTTTTACTAAGCAACAACATTTTTGTTTAATCTATTAATATTTTGTATTTTGACAACGACATCCGATTTGGACGTCGAAACGTTAATAAAATCATTTTTTTTTGTTAAATTGTGGTTTATTCCCCTTTAGAATAGTTGATTACAAAAATGCCACAAAGAAATAGCTTCAGAACAAGTTAATTATTATTGTGAAAGCTTTAGGCCTTCCTTTTATTTTAATTTTGGACGGTAATAATATATTATTTCACTTATAACTAAAAAAATAGATATTAATTTATAGTCTCTTATCTTTGTATACTGGTTTAAAATATTGTTAAACTCATTAAAGCCCGGTCTTTTCACCTCCGAATAACTAGTTATCGGGAAGTTTATCTGGCAGATTACAAGTAAATCTGTCAGATAAACTTCCCGATAACTAGTTATCCGGAGGTGAAAAGACCGGGCCTTGAAGAACTAAGTAATTGTCCACACTCCATTGTTAATTTAAAAACAAATAAAAAATAAGAAATCTCTTTACTAATCAATATTAAAGTGTAAAAACAACCCGATTAAACAAATTCTAATACTCTGACTCTCTGATACTCGCGGTATCTTACCACAGCATACACGCAGCTCAAGTTAGAGTGTATGCAAAAAACCAGTAGCGGTAAACGCTAAATAGTGACGTCACTGGCTTGTCTGACTTGATGACGCTTCGCGTGTACCTAACTTTTTTATTTGCGTACACGTTAGCGTGTACCTAGACACAGCGATTTCTCCTTATTTCACTTGCCGTCCCCTACCCCCACTTAGTTTCATGTTATGTTTCTCGGTACATTGTGGTAGAAAGAGATGCCGCAAACCAGTCGAAGAGATCCTTAGAATATAAAATAAACAGGAAGGTGTCTGTCATAATCAACAACACCTTAAATTTCTAGCGGAAGCGGCCATCTTGAACGTCTGTGGATGACTCATAAGTTTCTGTCAACGAGGTAGAAGGTGTTTGTGTATTGGATCAGCTGTGTGCATGGGCGTACCATCTGGTAAAGCTCCTGTATATGCAATCAATTAACTGAAGTTATTAGTATAATAAAATGTTATTTAACTGACTTTTCAACAAAATATTATATTAATACGTATTTTCTCTTGATCTATAGCTATTTGTTTAACATCAAAGATGTAATAAAATCGTTAAGAATTTCTTTTCTTCTCTCTTTCAAAGGTACGTCACTGAAGATAGAAAGCAAATCTAACAGCTGATCGCCATTTGCAACCGCCTTCTTGGCTCGAAGTCATTTCGCATTGTACTCCTTCCTGGTTTATTTTATATTCTAAGAAGAGATCTTGTCGTCAGGAAGCGCGGAGTGAAGGCTCACTCTATGTTAATATATTATACCTCTATGGGATGGATAGAATTTTACTTGCTAACTCTCTAATAACTGCTCCGAGTTGCGCTATTTTTCGGACCTTGCCTAATCTATGTCTTACTATATCTATGGTACCAAAGCGACTAGTGTCCACACAAAAGGTCAGATAAAATACCAAACGTCAGACCGCGTATTTTAAATCTAAGAAATATTTTCCAAAAATTTAATATTTCTAAACTAGACATTACGATTTCGAGGTGTGAACAGTTTCTGTTTTGCAGCAGTTAAAGTTTGCCACTAGTTTAGGGTCTAAACCTAGCTAACAACCGCCGGTGTTGTTGCTTAAGTGTTTGCATATAGGTAAGTTGAGCATTTTTGCTTATATTTTTTTCAAGCGGCTTTCTTTTATGCTATTTTGCTTGCTTTTTTTATTTCTTTTTGCTTTCTAGTTATTAATATTTCATTGACTGGTTTTTCTTACAATGAGTGAGGAGAAGGGGGCTCAGCCCCCTTATCCTGATACTTCTCCGGCTAAAATTGCAATGACTAATAATTCCGAAAAAAATCAAAATCAGACTTCCGACAATAATTCTCAGGAAGAAAAAAAGGTTAATACATACTCCGTAAAAGATCATGGACCTTTTGTAGTATATCTTGAATCTACAAATATACCGAATATAAAAATTGGCACATTCAATACAATTAAAATAGCTCGAGATATATTCAACCTCAAACTTAATGACGTTAAAAAATAGATAGTAATGGGCTCAATAGAGTTTCAGTTGAATTTGCCAATTTTCACTCGGCTAACATGCTACTTAAGAACACTCAACTTCTAAATCAGGGATACAAGATATATATATATATATATACCTTTTAACTTCATAACCTGCAAAGGTATCGTCAGACAGATTGATACAGATATTGATGAAAAAGAACTTCTTCGGTGTTGCGATACAGGAAATGACATGCGATACAAGAGTAATTAAAGATGGAGTAAGTTCTTATGAACCCACAGGTACGACACTATTTAGATTTCGAGGCGTTCTTATGCCCAAAACTGTGTTTTTTATGGCATACCAAGACTAGTGGATACAATGCTATAGCCCCAGTGACACAATGCTATAACTGTCTTAGATTTGGCCACACAAAAACAAACTGTAAAGGGAAAGAAATATGTTTTATTTAAGGGAATAAAAACCATTTATTTTCCCGATTACACGTAGAGTCCTATATGGACCAAGAGGATAAATCTGATTCTGATTTTAATTAATTAAACATATAAAATCACATAATCATGAATTCAAAAAAGAAATTGAAAATTATTCAGTGAAATATTAGAAGTATCAAATCAAACAGGGAAAACATAACGAACTTAATTTTCAAAGAAGGCCCTGACATAATTGCTATTAATTAAACTTGGCTTAAACAAGATTTTAATTTTTCGTTGAAGTATTATACTGTTGTCAGACAGGACAGATATGACGGTTATGGTGGAGTAGCTACTTGTATCAAGAAATCTATTATTTTTTTCTACAATTCAGAAGTACAACTCAACCAAATCCAATACATAACAACAAAAATTGGTAACTTATACATAATAAACATTTACTCCAATACAAATAATGCCATAACTCTTCCTTTCTTGAGCTCAACAATAGAAAACATACCTACAGAAAACTTAATTATACTAGGTGATCTGAACTCTCACCATCCCCTATGGGATAAATGTCCTACCAATAAGGGAGGAAAAAATATTTATGATTTTACTTTTGATAAAGAACTAATTATCCTAAATGATGGATCAGCAACATTGTTTCAACCTCCTAATAATAATCTTAGCGCTGTAGATCTAGCCATAGCAAGTAATAATATGGCTCTATGCTCTACTTGGGGTGTCATACAAGATTGTGGAAATAGTAACCATTTCCCCACCTTTGTCATAATAAACAACTGTGAGTTTAACAAAAATGATAGCATCTACACACAAACATACAAAATGAGAAATATCAAAAGAGCAGACTGGTATACATTCCACACTGGAATGATAACAGGAATGCTTGATTTACCGGTAAACTCTAATTACAATGAGTTTTTGAAGGTAGTTAATCAAGTAGCAGATAACTCAATTCCCTATAAAAACTGTAGAACACAGGGTAAACCTTCAAATCCGTGGTGGGATGAAGAATGTTCACTTTGGATTAAAAGCGGCAAACAGGCAATTCAAAACTTTAAACAATATGTTTCCTTAAGGCCGCGTCTCACCATCAAACAATTTGATCAAACAGTTTGAGCAAACTCCGGAAGTACGTCAAAGTGACGTCACAATTGCAGTTTTTTTAAAATTCTAAAAATCTGTGCTCTCACTATCAATCTAGTTTGATCAAATTTTTTGTATTGAGTTGTCTAACTTGTTTGTACTTTATTTAAAATTAAAATTTTTCATTATTATCCACAATGAACAGTCAGGATGTGACGTCACTAACTGTCACTTTCAGTTTGCTCAAACCAGTTTGATCAAATTATTTGATGGTGGGACGCGGCCTTTAGAGAACTATATAAACGCTAAACGTATAATCGCCCAAACTAAACGAAACCTCAGAATTAAAAAAAGAAATAAATTCATAAACTTCTGTGAATCATTAAATAAGGAATCTAACACTACGTATGTTTGGAATAAAGTTAAAAAATTCTCAAATAATAAAAATTACGGCCAGACATTTCATAACCCCGCCGATAACATTAAAACAGAAATTCTACAGAACATGTCTGCAGTTTTTATTGATCCAAATTTTGAGCTTGACGATATAAACGAGCAAGTTTCCCCTTTTACAATCTGGGAATTTAACAATGCTGTAAATAATAAAAAAAATCGGCACCAGGTATGGACGACATTCCTTACCTTATGATAAACCATCTACCACTAGAAGGTAACATTTTCTGTTGAACATCTACAATAATTGTCTAAATGGTGACAACCTGCCTGAAGATTGGAAAAACCATAATGTTATAAATATCTTAAAGCCACACAAAAATCCACTCTTAGCCAGTAGTTTCAGACCAATAGTTTTATCCTCATGTGTGCTTAAAACATTAGAAATATTAATCAAGAATCGCCTAGATTGGTCCTTAGAACATAACTGTTCATTCACCAACCATCAGACAGGTTTTAGAAAAGGTAGAGGCACTGCTGACAACTTAACCCTCCTTCATTCCACAATTGTGGAAGCCTTTGAATCCTCGCAATCGGTTTTGGCCATCTTTCTTGATATCAAAGCAGCATATGATAATGTCAATATATACAAACTTTATAGCAAACTAAAACTTCGAAATATTCCATCTGCAATAAATAATATTAATAATTATGGTGACTTTTTGGGACCTTTCATGGCAACTAAGGGGCTACCTCAAGGTTCTCCCTTAAGTACCATTTTGTTTAATATTTATATAGCAGGATTGTTTTGTATTATCAATAATGAAGTTAAAATATGTGGATATGCAGACGACTTGGTTTTTGTATATTAAGGGATATGATATCCAAAGCATGGTAAGTAAAATAAACAAAGAATTGGAAAACACATTACACTGGCTTGCAGAACATGACTTTTCCTTGTCCAAAGACAAATGTGAAGCTGTATGGTTCACAAAGGGTAGGCGAAGAGATAATCTAACAGAAATCCAAATCAACAACACAACCATTCCTCTAAAAAATGATGTGAAATTTCTAGGCATAATTTTTCATAAGCATCTATCATGGGATTTACATGTTGACAATATTATACTCAAGGCAAAGAAAAATATTAACATCCTACGTGCAATATGCAGAGTCTGGTGGGGAGCTGACCCACGAACACTCCTAATGGTTTTTAATGCCTTGATCAGATCTCACCTCGATTACGGTTCCTTCCTATTCAACCCAATATCACAAAAATGCAACATCAAACTCAATGCAATATTTTTTGAGGGACTTAAGATATGTTTGGGGTGCATGAAGTCTACACCAAATTTGGCAATCTTGGCAGAGTCTGCCCAAATGGACCTGGAACATAGAAGATTATTGTTAGCCTCTAAATTTTTAAGTAAAATCATCATAATTGAGAATCATCCCATAATGAAAGAATAACTCCTAATTGAAATACGTAAAAGACTCATAAACAAACCTAATTTTTATACAAGGCATAATGTACCATACTTGGTTTCGGCATTAGAATATTTTTTCCATATTTTAAAAAAATATACAAAAGCGGAAATTTTCCATGCTATGAATTAGACTATAATACACTAATGAATCCACTTCCAATTCTAAATTGTAATATCAAAAAATATGACCCGATGATTAAAGAAAAATTCCTTATGACTACTGAACAATATGGGAAAGACCATACCTTTATATATAGTGATGCCTCAAAAAACAAAGAAAGGGTAGGTTTTGGGATATGCATCCCGAGTATTGAATATAATTTCTCCTCAAGACTTCCTGGAGCTCTAAGCATAAGCAAAGCAGAGAGTATAGCAATACATAAAGCGGTGGAAGTCGCAACTACAAAACATCTAAAGAAAGCTATAATATTTTCTGATCCGCTCAATGCAATAACCAATATTAAAACATGTAACATATCTGCTTCAGCAGATATAAGGTCCATAAAAACAAAGAAACTTATATCTTCAGCCAATGAGAATGGCACCAAAATTCTCCTTTCCTGGATACTTGGACACTCTAATATATTTGGTAACACCCAGGCTGACGTACTGGCAAAAATAGGAAGAGACCTGAATGTACCAATGGAAGTACAACTGGATTCCCAGGATGCCCTATCAGTCATCAGAGGAAAAATTACAAAAGAGTACCAAGAAAAATGGAAATCTTTAGTCCAGAAGAAGACTTCTCAATACAAAACAATTTAAGACTTCTTTCCCACAAAACCTTGGTATTCAAATTTTCCATATAGAAATAGAAGACACACTACCACCATCATTAGAATGCGCACAGGCCATTGTTTAACAAAACAACATCTGTATAAAATGAATATAAAAGATAATCCTTTTTGTGAATGTGGTCATCTCGAGGATCTAAACCACATCTTTTTTGAATGCCCGATTAATGTGATTCCTAATTTTGATATATACACAAAACTCATTTCCATGAACTTCAAAACACCGCTCTCTATAATATACAATATTCTAAGTTCCTTAACGGAGGAATCAGTCAATGTAATTATGCATTTTCTTGCAATTAACCAAATAAGCTTATAAACTGCAATGCGTTTTCTAGCAATTAACAAAATAAGCTGACAAATTGCAAGGCTCAACTGTTTATATGTATTCGTGTTATATATGTTGCTATTTGTCATTTCATTTATGTTTTAATTTTTAATCATACTTAACCTGACCCAATTAATCTCATTTATTTATAATCATCACACCTCATCAAAAGCTTACAAGAAGTTTACAAGAAGCGATTCAGCGATTTTGGTATGGCTAAAGTGCACTTTACATCAACAATAAATTGAACAAGAAATTGACAACGTTATTCAAGGTCAAATTTGACTTATACAAAATAAAGAAATTTGACAAAATAAAACATATCCAGTTGTTCTATTTCATCAAATTCCTTCATTTTCTTTTACAAACCATACATTTTGTACACGTTAATTTGGCCTTGAATAACTTTGTCAATTTCTTGTTCAATTTATTGTTGATGTAAAGTGGACATTAAGTCCAAGTGGACTTAATGTCAGAGGCGTAGCTACCGCCGTATCAGCCGTATCAATTATACGGGGCCCCCGACATACAGGGGCCCCAACCCGGCGCGGCATGTCGAAAAACAATTCCATTTACAAAAATTGAACAAAGCATTCTACAATTATTTCAGTATTAAAACGCTTTGAAATAGTGTATATGTTGTTTGAATATCAACATTTTGGTGTAGTGGATTTTTTATCTATACCTATAATAAATCATATTTATCTATTCTCTTCCCCATAAGAACAGAGCTTTCTTGTTGTCCAGCTACCTCTCAATGTCAGTTCTGTTGGCTGTGTGTGAGCTATTGTACCTATATATAATGTATAATGTATAATGGATAATATATAATGTATATATAATGTTATATAATGTATAATATATAATGGTCAAGTAGACCAGGGAGCACCTGTAAAAATATTAGTACATTTGGAGGTTGAGAGGTGACTCAAATTTTTTTGCAAAAATTGCTTGAAAATAACTCAAATAATAATATTTGAGTTATTCTCCCACTCAAAAAGGCCCGGAACATTGTTTAAATAATCAAAATGTCAAAAAATGAAGGAAATATCCGATTTTTTTCTTTGTTTTTTGATTATAGCTTTAAAAGTATTCATTTCTCAGAAAAGTTTTACTGGCATAAAAGTTGTGCAATTAAATTTCCTACAATATAGGATTGGTTAAAATTTTTAAAAATTGTCACACTTGTTGCAAAATAGTAATAATTTCGAAAAAACATAAAGAAACAAGTATTCGCATTTTACATTTTTCAACCATTTATGATACACTTAGGACCTTCATATTTTATCCAGAAAAACTTTATGATATAATAAAAAGACACTGTGAATTCCATTAAGATCGGGTCAACAGATTTTGCAAAATAAATTTTGCAATCCAGCTTTTGCAAACAAAATTCATTTTTTCAAAATGTTACAGGACTGAAAATAAAGCAGTCAGCAAGTTGAATTCTTTTTACATATAGAACAATACTGTACCTTTGATTGGCAATTTTCAAAATTAAAATCGGTTAAACACCACGGCGTCAGGAATTTTTTTAAATAAACATTAATTTTTGGTGCTACGCGCAAGACAGCGGTTAGTTTGCTCTGATTGGGCATTCCAATGACCTTTGATAATGATTGATACATTTTAATTTTTAGTACATTTCCATACAAATAAATAAATAAATTTGTTTATTGCAAAATAAAAACAAGTATACTGTCCTTTGAAATAACACTTTTTTAGCAATTTTTTAGCTTTTTCTTCTTTGTTCATATATTTTAACTTAAAGAATAAAAG
The DNA here is from genome assembly GCF_917563875.1 of Diabrotica virgifera virgifera. Classification (NCBI taxonomy): domain Eukaryota; kingdom Metazoa; phylum Arthropoda; class Insecta; order Coleoptera; family Chrysomelidae; genus Diabrotica; species Diabrotica virgifera. The sequence continues at coordinate 115,711,515 of NC_065451.1, read as the reverse complement.
TTTATTATTTTTAAACATATGCAATTGTTTAAACAATATTTCACAAACAATAACCAAATTAGTTTGATTTTTGGAGAATTAAAATATTAAAATACCACAAAATATCGAGTAAGAAAATAATATATTAGATAAAGATTGCAAGACATTTTGGTGGAAAAAAACTTTTGTGTGAATCGAACACCGCTGTCCTGCGCGTAGCACCAAAAATTAATGTTTATTTAAAAAAATCCTGACGTCGTGGTAGTTAATCGATTTTAATTATGCAAATTGCAAATGAAAGGTACGGTACTCTTCTATATGCAAAAAAAATTCAACTTGCTATCTGCTTTATTTTCAGTACTGCAACATTTTTGAAAAAATGAATTTTTTTAGCTATACCTGGATTGCAAAATTTATTTTGCAAAATGTGTTCAACCGATCTTAATGAAATTTACAGTATTGTTTTATTTTATCATATAGTTTTTCTGTGTAAAATATGAAGGTCCTAAGTGTACCATAAATGGTTGAAAAACGTAAAATGCAAATACTTGTTTTTGATGTTTTTTTGCAATTATTGCTATTTTGCAACAAGGGTGACAATTTTTTAAAATTTTAACCAATCCTATATATCAGTGCAACTTTTCTCAGAAATGAATACTTTTAAAGGTATAATCAAAAAAACGAAGAAAAATTCGAATTTTTCCTTCATTTTTTGACTTTTTGATTATTTAAACAATGTTTTGGACATTTTTGGGTAAGATGATAACTAAATTATTATTATTTGAGTTATTTTCAAGCAATTTCTGCAAAAACATTTGAGGCATCTCTCAACGTCCATCTCAAAACAGATGCGCCCTGGACTAAAGTTGCAATTTTTGTAATCGCTTTATCTTTAAATATTTGAAACAGTATGTATTGTTTGGGTATATTTTCGTATAATCTGTTCTTCATCTCTAATTGCATTTATGTATATCTACACTTCTCCAAGAAATTAACGCACCACTTTAAAAATTGGTCATTTTTAATGTCTCATATTTCCTAAACCTGTTTTCCGATTTAAGTGATTTTTTAATACATAAATATGTTTAATACATAAATAGTCGTATTCTTGAACAATATCGTAATAATATTGTTGCTCTAGACAGGTAAATTATCATTGTGTACCGGCTGTATACAAATCAAACTGTGATTTTTTCTCAAAGTTCGCGTCACCCTGTGGAATATTATGCCTCATGTTTTCTTAAAATTATGTTTTTCGATTCATTCGCTTACGTTGGATATTAAAAAAGTTAGGTAATATTTTAACAACTAGCCTTATTTTTCATCAATACATGGTGTTTTTAAATAAGTATGGCTAACTTTAAGGGTTAATTCTGCATGAAAAAATAATGATAGTTTGCTTTATAAACGTATGTCCGAGATAGGGGGTGTTGAGATTTTTCTTACAAACTGACGATTTACTTATTGCTCTAAAACCGGTTGATATATGCCAATGAAATTAATTTGGTGGGTTTGAACAGGTAGTTATTGGGTTATTTTTAATATACAATTAAGAATTTTATGTTCACCATTTGTGCACATATGGGTAAATAACATTACCAGTATGCGCGCCAATTGTAAATATTAAATTCCTAATTGTATATCAAAAAGGCGCAATAACTACCTCTTAAAACACACCAAATTTTACTTGCATATTTTAACCGGGTTTAGGGCAATAAACAAATCGTCAGATTGTAAGAAAAATTTTAACACCCCCCCTATCTAGGAGAGGAAAAAAGGGCCCCGTGACCAACTTTGATATGGGGCCCCCGTGGGGTTAGCTACGCCACTGCTTAATGTCCACTTTACATCAACAATAAATTGAACAAGAAATTGACAAAGTTATTCAAGGTCAAATTTGACTTATACAAAACACAATTTTACATCCAATTTTGCCGTGAAATAAAAAGAAAATAAAGAAATTTGACAAAATAAAACATATCCAATTGTTCTATTTCATCGAATTCCTTAATTTTCTTTTACAAACCATACATTTTGTACACGTCAAATTTGGCCTTGAATAACTTTGTCAATTTCTTGTTGATGTAAAGTCCACTTTACATTGTTCCCTAGGGTCGCTGGTCGACGTAGATTGGGCCGTACCAGACTCCTGGGTGTTCTTGCGTTCCTGTGAATTGGAACGAGACGTATTACGAGTATCTACCATGATTCTCAGCGGTGTTTCGAGTGTGTACAGTACTCAGAACTGGCACAGGAAACGATTCAAGGCAAGTGCGTGATTCTCTGGGAAAATACCACTGCCTTAGTGAGATACTGCTCAAGTGTGTGACCTACGGAGGTAGGAATATCACTATGGCAGTATGATTGAAAATTTAGATAAGATATATATGCACAGAAATAATGATATGTGAAAAATACTTCGAGTGCTTAACCTGTAAGGAGTACCACAAGGTTAGTATTTTTCGAGAAATAAGAAGATAATAATAGTAGATAAAATATCAGAAAAATCGCATAGAAAAGTATCTCTACTAGTGTTCTTGACTTACGGAAGACCAGCTGTCAGAGTCGAAAAAGAAATGCATAAAATATTTCTAAGTGTTTTTCTTACAAGAAGAAAGACAGAAGAAAATAGAGAGAAAAATAAACAGATAGAGCAAAGTAAATGCCTAAGTGTTTCTTAACTTACGGAAGAAACGACTTAGAAAAGAGAAAAATTATATGCACTATAAAATGGCAAAAATTCTAAGTTTTTCCTTAACTTACGGAAGGAAATCGACTTAGCACAAAACATATAAATATCAAGTAAATCGATAAAAGTAAATTGGAAAATGTCTCGAATGCCTGACCTACGAGAGGAATACCATAAGAGACTATTTTCAAACAGTAAGTAAAAATGCAACTATAAAATGGCACAGAAATGTCTAGGAATGCGTGATGGAAATAGTCTGCTTATAGATGGAAATAGTTAATCAAATAATACGATGACAAAATAAACGTTTTTATTTTAAGATAAATTCCTGGTTACATTACAAAGTTCTTGTTGACATTGACACTTGTCACTTGTGTCACTCACAGGTGTTGCCAACACATAAAAGTCTACAATAGAGAATTGTAATACCAACACCCTTCTGCAATTCTATATTAATTATACAAAACTATAACTCAACAACATTTAGAAGTTCCCTAAAATATGTAAATTTAGTCTTTGGCAGTGACTTTGTAAAAATGTCAGCTTGTTGCTGATCAGATGGTACATACTTTAAATTAATTAGTTCCTTTTCTAAACAATCTCTAATAAAATGATGTCTAACATCAATATGTTTGGTTCTTTTTGATTCCAATGTAGAAGCCATCTTAATACATGATTGGTTATCTTCATACACATGTATATTATAAATAGTTTTAAAAATCTCTTCTAACATCTGACTGAAAAACAAACTTTCTGTAACACATGAAGATAATGCCATATACTCGGCTTCTGCACTAGATAGTGACACTACATTTTGCTTTTTAGTTTTCCAACAAATAACATTATTGTTAAGCTTTATAGCATAACCACTAATACTCTTTCTGTCATTCTGATTGTTTGCAAAATCTGCATCAACATAGGATATTATCTCTATTTCTTTATTTCTACTTTTAACAAACTTTAAAACATAATTTTCTGTAGATTTCAAGTACCTCAAAACATTTTTTAAATTTTTCCAATGTTCTTCAGTATAATTATTCTGAAATTGGCTAAAATATGACATACAAAAACTTAAGTCTGGCCTAGAGCCTAACATTACATACATAAGACAACCAATCAATTCCTTATAAGGTAGCTTAAGATTTCCTACCAAATCTTTATCTTTACAGATTGACAGATTAAGTTTAGGTTGCATTGGAATATCTGACATTTTACAATCACTCATATTAAATCTTTGCAAAATTTTCTTAATTAATTCTTTTTGTGAGATACAAATTTCATTTCCAATTTTACTTATATGTAAACCTAAAAATACTAATTTTTCATTATCAAACTCTTTTAATTTAAATTTTTTCTTTAATTCAGATTTTATAAAAATAATATTATCTTCAATTTTTGAAAATATTATCAAATCATCAACATATATAAGTAAAAATGTAAAATCCTTAAAATACAAACAAGGATCCTTCCTAGATCGTTGAAAACCAAGATCAGTTAGACAGTAATGAAAAAGTGTATTCCAACATTTAGGAGCTTCTTTTAAACCATACAATGATTTGCTTAACTTACAAATTAAATTTTTATCATATCCTTCAAGCCCTTCTGGTTGATACATATATACTGGTTCTTTCAACGTTCCATAAAGGAAAGCGGACTTAATATCTAGCTGTTTTACAAAAAGATCATATTCTACATACAATGACAATAATACCCTAATTGTAGCCATTCTTGCTACTGGCGCATACACATTTTCACTAATATTACTCTGTTGGAAGCCTCGAGCTACCAATCTAGCCTTTTTCACTACATTTCCGTTCACTTCTTTTTCACGAAAAACCCACTTTGAATCTATTACACTCACATTTTGTGGTTGTTTCACTAAAGTCCACGTATTGTTTTCTTCCAATGACTGAAGTTCATCGCTGATTGCTTGATTCCATTCCACATCCTTTACTGCTTCAGAGAAAGTTTCAGGAACATTATTAAGAAATTGTCCTACTGACAAAGCTGCTAGTAGATTCATCTCTGTATTGTATTCACAATCATAATCTTCAAGATATGTTGGTCTCTTTTTGTTTCGTGTACTTCTTCTGTTTTCATTAATTCTTTCAACTACTTCTTCTTCTTCGTGTATATTTTCTTGTTCAGTGATTCTTTCAGGAATATTTTCCACTCTCTTTTCGGTTCGAATTTGAGCAATTTGTTCATTCTCAGTAAATCTAATTTTATCATTTTCAATTGAATTCTCATCAAAAATTACATTCCGTGCATGGATTATTTTTCTTTCTTTTGGATTCCATAGTCTGTAACCGTTATCTGAATAGCCTACCATAACCAGCTTTTCACTACGAGGATCAAACTTAGATTTCCTATTTTCTTTAGGAATTAGATTATAAGCATTACAACCAAATAATTTTATCTTTTCCGTATTTGGCTTTTCGCCATACCAAATTTCAGCAGGTGTTTTGTTATCAGGTAAAGTTCGAGTTTCAGTTCTATTAATTAAGTATGCTGCTACTCTCACAGCTTCACCCCACATGCTTTTATCTAAATTTGAATCAAAAATTAAACATCTTGCTTTTTCCATAATGGTTCTGTTAAAACGTTCAGAAACACCATTTTGTTCTGGATTCCTAGGTACTGTATACTGAATTTTGATTCCATTATTTGAACATAATCTTTTAAAAGCTTTTGAGGAGTATTGACCTCCGTTATCGCATCTTATACGTTCAATTTTTACATTAAATTTAGCAGTAACCATATCAATATATTCTTTAAATTTATCTATTACCTCTGATTTCCTCTCAATCAAATAACATATACAAAAATGTGAATAATGATCTATAAATGTTACAAAATAAGTTTTATTATCATGAGTTATTGGATCTATAGGACCACACAAATCTGTTGATACAACTTCTAAAATTCTTTTTGCTTTTCTTTCAGCATCAATGCTATGAAAAGGTAATTGTGATTGTTTGCCTTTTAAACAAATTTCACATATACCAGATACAGGATACTTTGCAGAATGACCCATTTTCCTATGCATTAGCACATTACGTTCAACAGCTGTAATTTGTGCTTCTGGTGAAGGTCTATATCTTAATTTAACAATATATAAGTTATTTCTTAACTCACCTGTTATCACAGCATTATTTCCTTTCATTATGTTGACCTTTTTATCTTTGAATACAATTTGAAGACCTGCTTCTTCCATTTTCTTCACAGACATTAAATTATATGAAAGTTGATTACATACCCATACATTTTTCATCTCAATTTGGTTACCATTTACTGCTTGTAGATTCAAATCACCTTGTTTTGTTGCCTCCAATGATTGACCCTTCTTTGCTACATTTATGTTATACATTACTTCCTGGATATTACCTAAAAACCTTTCAACATCCTTTGTAACTAAATGATTTGTAGCACCACTGTCTATTATGAAACTTATTTCACCAGATTCTGAGTTACTAATTAAGGTGGTTTCATCTGCAGTCAAAAATGTTACCTTCTCATCGGTTTCTGCTGGGAATGCCCTATTTCCATTCTTATTTTTCCAACACTGATAGCGCTTGTGACCAATTTTTCCACACAAGTGACATTTGAATTGAAATTTTTGATTATTTCTTTCATTACCATTACTCGTTCCAGCTTTATTCTTCCATTTATTCCATGGCTGTTTCTTTGCTACAAATGCAACATCAGGATTTGTTTCAGGATCAGTTTTATTGTGCCTTGCCTCTTCCATTAGTAGCTTGTTTTTAACAAAGTCTAATGTAACTTTAGTTTCATCTTGACAAAACATAATATCAATTGCTGTAGTAACTGCTTGATATGATTCAGGCATTGCCGATAATAACTGTGATACAACTTCACTATCTTGTATTTGACCTCCTGCACTTTTAAGTTCCCACACGGTTTGACTGAATTCTGTTAAAAATATATTTAAAGACCCTGTTGTGTATTTCAATGACCTTAGTTTCTGCTGCAGTTGAACCTGTGTCGAAATCCCCTTCTTTCGGTAAGTATTTTCCAGTGTACCAATAATCTGTTTTGCTGAGGTATTTGACTTGATCATTTCCAGTACATTGTCATGCAAACATTGCACAATTAGATTCCGGGCTTTGACATCGTTTTTCTTGTATAGTTCTCGAGCGGCATCATCTGCTGTGGCTGCGGGTTCATCTTGGGATAGTACAGCTAAGACACCAGCTTGTTCCAATAACAATTTCACTCTAAATAACCAGTTGGAGAAATTATTTCCATCAAAGGGTTTGATGTTAACAAAATTTGCTTCCGCCATTTTTGTCGTTGACTTCCTTACCACGTTTCGTGAACACTTTTGATTTCTAATTTACCACTATAGCGTCTTAAATTTCCACAAATTCTGTGCCCATAACCTCTAGGAATGCGTGATGGAAATAGTCTGCTTATAGATGGAAATAGTTAATCAAATAATACGATGACAAAATAAACGTTTTTATTTTAAGCTGGTTACATTACAAAGTTCTTGTTGACATTGACACTTGTCACTTGTGTCACTCACAGGTGTTGCCAACACATAAAAGTCTACAATAGAGAATTAGGGAATCCAACGATCTGTCAAACTATTCCAATATGTCTGGCGATTGGCATGCAATACATTGAAGGCATAGGATAGTATAGTGTTATTTTAGTATTTTAAAGTAATTTTCGTATTTTATGTCCATATAAGTATTGCTAAATACTTCTGTGACATAGTAACAAATATTGCTTACATCAATAAACTTTAATAAGTAGTTAAAAAGTTTTAACTAAGTAATTTGGAAGATTGAAGAAAGCTAGGTTAACAAATTTTATGTTTTGTAAGTTTAATAAAAAATAATATTGAGCATCCCTAAAATAGATTTTAGGTAAAATCATCGGGGTAATATATATTTTATTATTTTAGGTACTTAGTAATACCACATTGTATCTTAAATTTGAAATTTTAATTTAAATAAAGTATCCAATAAAATCGCTTGTGTGCAGTGTTGCCAGATAAATTTTTGTAAATGCACCGGAATGACTGGAATAGTGACACAAAGTACTAAACCAACACATTTTGTACAAAAACTTAAAAAAACGTCGTTTAATATTATTTGAAGCAAATTTCTTATGTCACAAAATTTTAGGTTTTTACTTTAGGAGACTTTAGTATCAAAAGTTTTGTTGTTAATTGTATCAAATTGGTACAATTTTAACAACTCTGGCAACGCTGAATTGCCTGCCATACGTCCTGTCATTAAAAATCACGTGGTTTGGATTGCCTAATTGTAATACCAACAAAATGTGTGTTTTTCGAGTGCTTGGTCTGCGAGCAGAGATACCACTGAAATAACACAAAATAAGCAATATATAAATATCAAATAATATTCAGTTTTCTCACATTAAAAATAGCAAAGAAATAAAAGGCAGATTCTAGGTGGATGTATTGTTACACCGAACCTAAGAGTCTTCGATTACGAGGTAAGTCTCGAACTGAAGAAATATTGAAAATCCACCTCCTTTTATATCCGATTTCTCCTTTGTTTTAAGGATTATGACGTAGGAAATGGATTTTCCCTAGTGATCGAACCAATCGCATTTTTGAAAAGTGGTCAGAGATGTTCCCGGCGCGCTGATTGGCTGAAGACTGACCAGCGTCCGAGGACAACATCAATAATAGGTTTGTTCGTAGAACGATCAGCAACCGTTGCCAACCGTCAGACGCAAGCGCGTTCGTAGTCTACGAACTCGAACTGTTAACTGCGCAGCGCTAACTTTTAACTGCGCATGCGTCTGATGGTTGGCAACGGTTGCTGATCGATTGGATCGTACTAGGAACAAACCTATTAATTGGACAAGAAATTGACAACAAGTTATTCAAGGTCAAATTTGGCTTATACAAAACACAATTCTACATCCAATTTTGCCGTGAATAAAAAGAAAATAAAGAAATTTGACAAAATAAAACATATCCAATTGTTCTATTTCATCAAATTCCTTCATTTTCTTTTACAAATCATACATTTTGTAATCGTCAAATTTGGCCTTGAATAACTTTGTCAATTTCTTGTTCAATTTATTGTTGATGTAAAGTGGCATAGCCACCTTTTAAAGTAAAGGTGGCTATGAAAGTGGACATAAAGTGGACATTTGAGCCAGACTACGTCAAGATCGCCTATAAATCGTGCTAGTAATCGCCTTGCAGCGAAACCAAAAAAAAGAAGAAGAAGACTAGTGTCCACACTGTCAAAACAAAATTTTTAACCTTACTTTTTAATTTTATCATCAACTTTATACTTTATTTTATTTCGCTAATAATTTTTATCTTGTCTTGATATGAAAAGATACTCGTAGGTGAGCACGACTCATAACTTTTTAGTCAAAACAAATATCAACATCTACGTACGTGAAAATATAATTAACTCATCTTTAATTAAGTAAAAACATACAAGTACAGCTGTATTTTTAGTTTTAGTTGTACTTGAATATACATTACATACAAACATGTCTCTGAAAAATGTGAAATATACCTTAAATAATGGAGCCAATTTACACGCAGTAGGGTGTAAGTAGTTGAAATGTTTTGTTATTATTTTTTTATTTATGTATGGCAAACTTTTTTTTATTAAATTACCTAATCTATTTGATACAATAAATTATTAGTTCTACTATGAACCTGTTTACAAGTATTTCTCATTCCTTACTAAGATAATTAAACATTTTTAGTTGGAACCTGGTTGTTAAAAGGAAATGGTGTCTCAAAAGCTATGGACATGGCCCTAGAGGCTGGGTATCGACTTTTTGGTAAGTACAAATTTATGAGTCACTTAGCAACTCACTTGGCCCACTGTCAGACTTTAAAACTTTATTTTTCAAAAGTTTAAATAGGAGTACCATGTGAACTTTATTTGGATAGGGTTATTCAAAAAGGGACCAAGTGCCTATTTAGTAATTCAGAGAAAATTATGTCAAAAGTTTAGTTTAAATTATATGCCGATGCTCAAACTTTATGAGTATCCTTATATTCCATAGCAGTCTATGCTATTTTGTTGTTCTATCTTGTCAGTTGCGAGAGAACGAGGAAAGAGAATGGGGAAGTGCGGGAACACTGTTACAAAAGGAACAGTGTTACATTTGCTTTCTGTTCCATCTCTTGGTAGATAGACGAACAACATGTACCGTAACCTCATTGAACGTAGGATGCCTTCCATAAATCTTTTATCGTAGTTGAATACAAGTGTCTTTTAGTCACATATTTTCATGACAGTTTTTATGCCTGTGAAAAGTAAAATTTTTAAGACCTATGTGTACAGTAGAACCCCGCAAATCCGAACTAATTGGGGGGCAGCCTGTTCGGATTCCGAAAAGTTCTGATTATCCGAAAGTTAGCCTTAACTAGTAGTTCAATTCAAAGCTTTCATTGGAATTTTGAGTAGCCAAACTTTCTCGCAAGAGTGTGGACAATATTTTTGGACTCAAGTTGACTATGAGAAAACCAAAGTAAGATTGTGTTTAACCTTTATACACACTTTATAAGCCTATATATTAAAGTACAATATTTATTTTTAAGAAATTTTAAATGTCAAAGTCTTCTAGTAATCCTACATTGTCCAATTTTCTGGCTTTACTCTGTATAATAAACATGTTCTTAAGTTTTTGTCTTGAATTTTAAAATTTTTTCACTTTCCGTTGGTTTGGATTTGCCGAAAGTTCGGATTCGCGGGGTTCGGATTTACAGGGTTCTACTGTATTATCATATGGGTTAGTACCTACGTTGGTGATTCAGTAATTTTATAATTATGGATGGAAAGTAAATATATTTCTATTGTATTTACTCTTAAAACCATAAACTATATTTTATTATTGCACTAAAAATTTAGTTATATGTGCATTGGCGTTAAAAAGTGAACAATGAACACTGTACCCCTAGTAAAACAATTTTAATTATAATTGTAAGTCAAACGAAGCAGCAACTAAAATTTGAACTACATTATATCCTCTGCGCTCTTTAAGATGGAAATATAAAGCAGAACAGAGTGCCGAATTACTTAACAGGGGAATCTATAATTGCATTCACGACTTGTCGTTCACCATGATAATAATCTTTAGCTAACTAGTTGCTTTTATACCCACAAAAGTGAATAAAAATACCCTAAAAATAAAGACGATTTAGATTTGATTAAGGAATAGAGCCTCCACTATGTGGTTATACGTATTTTGGTTTCAAATAAATCACATCAGAGCACCCCTGTAGAATCACTGTACTGCACAGTGCTCGACCTTCCTGTTTATCAGTCAAAGTTTGAGGAACTTAGGAGTATGTGAATGGGAATTCCCGTAACTTGCGCCTCTCAAGAGGCGCAAGTTACGTAGTATGTGTGTAGGGTGCGTGACATGTATAAGTCATACACACTCCCCATGCAAAATGGACATCTTCCACTCAAACAAGGTCAAGATAACTCCTCCGATACTCGGACTGTGGGTGAGATAGGACAAATTTGTGGGACAAATATATTTACAGACAAATCAATCTCAAAATACTTTCATACCATATTCTTGTATTGTTATAATACTTTATCAAAAAACAAAATAAACTATATACTATCATATAATGATAAAAATAAACTTAAAATATTCATAACAGTCAGCTTTGTGGCGAATTAAAAAAAGTTGTAACACTGTTCCCGCACTTCCACTAAGATTGTGAAAATGGTGAAAATTAGAGGTTAATAAAACATGGATTCTTTTACAAAGTTTATTGAACCAAAACAATAAAAACACGGGATATAAAATGATATAGAGGATAAACATCCTCTGCAATCTCAAAATCGATATCTTTGCTGAATCCATCCTCGTCACCTTCGAATGTTATTGACTGTATATTTTCATAGACGCTTCTGATGTCTGAAGGTCTAAGTTCTATTGTTAGTCCGCTATAACTTTTCCCATGCGTCACAATTCATTTTGAAACAAAGTAAGTCAAAACATAAAGTGAAACAAACGTCGATGTGTGTATACATTTTGTATACTGTATACTATATACTACACACATTGGACGTACGAACAATAGTAAACTTTTAATATCAGCTAGTTTCTTATCTGAGATAGCTTTGGCTGTCAGATAGAGTATGTTAAGTTTTGAAGCAATAGATGGTCCCGATGCTTGCCTCAGTTTCTTTTTATTTATTTATTTATTTATATACGGTTACAACCATTTACAAAAAAAAAATACAATAGGTTAAAATATAAATTACATACAATAAAGAGAACAAAAAATACAAATTATTTATTATTCATTTACGGACCGAAGTCCATTAGTACATGATACAATTAAAATTTTTTACAATTAAAATGTCACACAAATTAGAAAAATAAGATCTAGTAGATACAAAATTGGTAAATACATAACAAACAATAATAAAGAATAAACTTACTTGCTCTCATTCAACAATTGAGAGCTAGAACATTTTGAAATTGACAAATACAACTTATCCTAGAACAAAGACAATAACAGTAGTTGACAAATCAGTCTTGAAATTAGAACATTAAGTTAAGTATAAATATAATTGTGTGGAAAACGCAGTAAAGTCGTTCACAAAGAAATCAATTTGCGGAGATAATGTGTTTGCTAATTTAAGAGTTTTAGAGAGATAGGAACTTGAACTATAATTTGTGCGGTTAATGACCTTGTGGAAGGTGGTCACAGAACGGGTGGTTCTTGAAGGTACATGTAGACCAATTTTATTTAAAAGTGGGATACAGAATTTATGACCATGAATTAAGTTATATAAGAAGCAAAGATCTTTATGTTGACGACGACTCTGTAATGAGTCAAGTCGAATAATTTGCAGTAAAGACTCATAACTTTGACCAGTGAGATGCATCTTATAAGCATAATAACGTAAGAATTTACGCTGAACTTGTTCGATTTTATTAATATGACAGTTATATTGAGGTGACCAAACACATGATGCATAATCTAAATGTGGTCTAACCAAAGAACAATAAAGAAATTTTAAAGAACGACCAGTCGTAAAGTCATAGCTGCATCTTTTAACAAAGCCAAGCATCTTTAATGACTTCGAAACCATGCTATTAATGTGTAGGTTGAAATTTAAGTTAGTATCAAGAATAACACCCAGATCTATAACTGAGTCAACTAATTGTAACCTAGTGTCCCGTATAAAGTAAGAATTATTCTCAAAGTGTCTTAGTCGAGTAAAAGTTATAGCATGGCATTTGTTTGCATTTAAGTCCATACCATTAAGTGAGCACCATTCCACAAGACCATTAAGATCTGATTGCAAATTGTAGTGATCCAAATCAGAGGTAATTATGTGAAATAATTTAAGGTCATCAGCAAATAGAAGAAATTGAGCAAAATTGAAGCTTTTATTTATGTCATTTATAAATAAATTAAAAAGGATAGGTCCTAAGTGGGAGCCTTGAGGTACACCCGATGTAACTATAATTTCATTAGAGAAATAATTCTTAATACGAACTATCTGCCTTCTATCTAATAGATAATTTCGAATCCAACTAAGCAGAGGATCAGAGAAACCCAACTGTTCGATCTTATGTAACAATAACGTATGGTTGACTCTATCGAATGCCTTGGAAAAATCTGTATAAATCGCATCTACCTGTTGTTTACTTTCCAATGCTTCATTTAAGAAGGAGGTATAATTTAACAAGTTCATTTCAGTTGATCTCCCCATAACAAAACCATACTGTTGTTCAATGATTACATTTTGTATAGTAGGCTTAATTTTGTCACATATTAAACTCTCGAATAGTTTAGGTATAGTATTAAGGATACTAATAGGTCTGTAGCTCTGTACCCCGCTTCTATCTCCATTCTTGAATATCGGTGATATAAAACTAACTTTCCAAACGGGAGGGAATTCACCCGTTTGTAATGATTTTTGAAAAATAAAGAATAAGGGACGAGCAAGATTAAAACTACAGTATTTCAGTAACTTGGGTGGGATTCCATCAGGCCCTGGACCCTTATGTATGTTTAGCTGGGATAATTTGGTATATACCTCTGAAATAGATAAGTCACAACCAGTAATGTTGAAACTAGTGTTAGCCCTTGCACTATTTGGAATAGGACATTCGTCCTCACTATATACTGCAGCAAAGTACTGAGCAAACATCTTGGCTATGGTAGGACCATCGGAACTGGTTTGGCCATTATGGTTTAAAGTGTTCGGAATGCTATTATTGTTCCTTTTAGAATTTACGAACCTCCAGAAGCTTTTAATGTTACTAGGAAGTGTATGTTCAACGTTTGCTACAAACTGATTGTATGCTTGACCTGATAAGGACTTGCATATCGACCTCAATCTAGAAAATTCATTATAGTCTTGAGGTAACCTGGTCACTTTAAATTTCTTATGAGCTTTCTTTTTAGCAATGATGCAGTTTCTTAACTCTCGGGTATACCATTTAGGAAAATTGCCGGTATAAAACTTTTTCATTGGTACATAAAACATTGATAGCGCCATATAAGACATCATAAAGTATATTGACCATATCATCTAAACTTTTGTCTCTGAAAATTTCATCCCAGTATATTGTGTCTAAGTAATCAGAAATACCTTGAAAATTTGCTGATTTAAAGTCGTAGAAAAAGCCTTCAGCTTTCATTTCATCAGTTAAAACATCTCCGCGGTTTAAATTAAAGCATAAAGGAGGGTGGAAACTATCGGGGTCAACTAATCCCTCATCAGCTTCTGCGACAATGCAATTTTCATCATGAACCAAAACTAGATCAAGTAATGAGTTTACATTATTATAGATGTTATTGCGTTGGAAAAGATTTTGATAGGAACATATATGATTCATAATATTTATAGCATCTTCTTCGATTAAAGGAATGTCTGGAGCAGAAATTGCCGTAGAACAAAAATTATCATGAGACCAAGTACAGTGTAGGTTGAAGTCCCCTGCAATACAGAAATGAGAGGTGGGAAATGTATTTGAAAGATTATCGATGCTGTTATTGAAAGAGATATATTTTTCTAAAGCAGACTTAGGAGGAAAATAAAGCGCTCCCACAATAAGCGGACAATTAGTACTGCCAACAGCCACATATATTTGTTCTATACCTGGAAAAGATTCCAGCAGTCTACTAGGGATAGATGAGCGCACTGCAATTAGAACTCCCCCCCCCCCTCTGCTCGCAGTACTAGTGAGGTGAGAACGGTCCTTTCTATATATTACATAATCAGTAAGATCAAGTTCTGAGTCAAATATTTGGTCATTTAACCAAGTTTCAGTAAATATAATTATATCATAACAAACTCCCTGCGAATTGTTTCTAATAACACGAAGTTTAGTGCGCAATCCACGACAATTTTGATAAAAGATAGAAAAAGGAGACTTATGAAGATGGTTAAAACTTAGTTTTTTGTAACAATTTGAGGTACACCACGAATATACTTAATTATTAAATTTTGTTCGCCCTTGGAAGTCCGGTCTTGTAGTTGCGTCTTCATATTTTTCTCATAAGCTTGCTGTTTTGGAGTTAGATCAGGAGTTATGACTACATGCGAACCTTTTAATGCTGAACGGCCTTTTAATATAGTTTGGACATCATAATTACTGGGTAAGACAACTTTAAGGCTTCTGTTACCAGACTTATTCTTCTTTCCTACTCTAACAGCCTTTTGAATAGGTATGGGCTCATTGGTAATTTTCATAAAAACTGACTTTACTGCTTCCATATCGTTGTTGGATTCAGGCATATTAAAGATCATCAAATTATTTGAGCGTTGTTGACGTTCATAAATTTCTGCAAGAGTATTTTCATCCGACGAACTATTCCCTTTTAAATTGCTTTTTAATATTTCAAGTTCATTTTTTAGTTCCTTGGTTTCCTTATCTTTTTCTTTCCTCAACTGCTTAATATCATTTTTGATGGTATTCACTTCTATGTTTAGTTTGTCAATCTGTTGCAATAAAACAGGTATTTTCTTAAATGCCGATCGACATTCAAGACAAAAATATACTAGTCTTTTTCTGGATAACTACAGCTCTCAATTCTGATGCACATAGACCAGTGCAATTATCGGTGGCATGCATTGTTAAATGACAGCTATCGCAAGTAGCGGTTTTGTCTTCATCCTCCAAAGAATTTTTACAAGTTGAACATTTACTGACCATAATTGTTACTGTTTAATTATATTCAACTACTGGCCTATGGAACTTGAATAAATCGAGTTTTTGTCTGCTAATGAGGTTTTACAGTTTTTGTTATATGTTTATAAATTCTGCAGGAAGTAATTACATCAAATTGATGCACAGAAGACACAATTTGGATCAATATAAATTTATCAATATAAATAAGTTACTAATACAAATTACACAAACAATCATACCTAAGGACATTAATTAGTGTGGTCGGCGGACAAAAGCAGACAAGTCACGTTTGAGTTTATTATTATTATTATTTTTACAGAACAATAAGTCTTAGTCAATGTTTAATAAAACCTGACTCAGGAACTTGCTATAAGTTTGGAAAAGGTCAATGTTAAGGTGCTGGTTTGCTAGTCTGGCAGTTCTAGAGAGGAAGTTGTTAAGACCATAGTTAGTACGGTGGATTGGGTAATGGAAACTAACTGTAGCCCTGGTTGTTCTTAGTGGGACATGAATATTAATTTTTTGAAGAAGGTCTGGAGTTCCAGTTTTTCCATCTAGGATGTTGTAGAAAGTGATGAGATCCCTTCTCTTATGACGAGCAGTGATAGGTGCCATATTTAGGATATTAAGAATATCTGCATCACTGTAATTGCCCAAGATATTAAGTCTATATGCAATTTGCTTTAAAAATTTATGTTCAACTAACTGAAGAGCATTAGTATGCACTCCATAAAAAGGAGACCATACACAGGAGGCATACTCAAGATGGGAACGGACCAAGGCACAGTAGAGGGTTTTTAAAGCTGTAATATTTGTGAAGTCCTGGGTGCATCTTCTAATAAAACCAAGCATCTGGAAAGCCTTATTAACAACATTCTCCAGATGATGAGAAAGATGATATCTATCTCTGTAAAATCTTCATTTTCCTCATGAGTGTACCTCATGGGTATTAAAAAAGGATAGTCCTTGCTGATTTTTATTTCCCTAGCTTTCAGCCAATTAACTTTTTCTTCATTTATGTCACTTTTTCGGTTGATTATCATTTTTTCTAACTCTTTCCTCCTTTCGTTTTCCTCTGTTTGGCGTACTTTACATTTTTTTTGGAGATGTTTATAATAATCTCTTTAAATTCGTTTAAAGTATAGACCCTGAACTGATATTTTAATCCTCGTTTTATTTGGATAAAGTCAGTGTCATTTTGGCAAGACCCTATGATTTCTTTTGACTTGTGAGATTCTAGAACAGCTTTCAGAATTGGAACACTTTTAATACTCCCGTTTTGCCTACCACATGAGTCTGACCAGAGTATTAATGTTTCCTCTTCTGAAGCCATATAAATATCAATAAACTTTTTAAGACAGGATCCAACTTCTTGCGCCCCTCCTCTATCAACTCCCTCTTTCCATAAGAAAAAGTAAAATGTTTTTCTAGACCCGGTATATATTTATTTTGTTTTGGAAGTGAAACATGGAAACATGGACGTAAATAAAAAGAGAAGTAAATAAATTGCTGGTGTGGGAACGTAAAATCTTTAGAATGATATATGGCCCTTGCAGAGAAAGCGTGACAAACGAATGGAGGTGCAGAGTTAGAGTCTGTATTTGGAAAGGAAAATCTAGTCAGATATTAAGTATTTTCTATGGGAAGTAAGCCACAATTTTACTAAAAAATGAATTTTTTAACGTTTCGAAGCCCAAATCGGGTTTCGTTGTCAAAATACAAAATACTATTAAAATAAACAAAAATGTTGTTGCTAAGTAAAAAAAATTCTTCTAATAATTTATTTAATCTGACTCATTTATATTGGCAATTCAGACGTATATTATACATTTTAAAGTAGAAGACTTTAAAATGATATCGCCAATGTTTATGAGTTGCGTTCCTGGGACGACTTTACTAAAAGATAGTTCATTCGATTACATGAAATCAATCCCAACTCAAGAAAATCCGTCGCAAAAAAATCATAGCATGTGATCTGTCTTTAAAAAGACAACCAAATGCAACGATGACAGTAAAATTCTCGCGTTAGAGATTCCATAGTAAATCACGAGGGGAAAACCAGGAAAAAAACCTCGTGATACTATCCCGACATCGTAAGTATTTGGTCTTACATTTAATTTACCTTCAAAAAACTAATACCAAATTCTGACTTTAATATGTTTAAATTATAAATAATATTAATAATACATAGATATACAATAAGTAATACTAAAATATAAAATTTGTACTAACTCGATATGCTATTGACTTACTAATCGTATATATATAGTCAGATATACAGTGCGGTGGAATAAGTGTTGCCCTCCCCCCATATTAACTTGTTTATTTTAAGAATATTAGCAAAACGCTTGCACAGGTCGATTTTTAAACTAACCATAGTATATTATAGCATCAACGTTTCGAACTTTACGCGATCCATCTTCAGGTGACAGGCATAACTTTGATTTTTTTAAATGGGAAAGTACATCATGTGACACCTCATTTAAAAGCTCTTAAAATACTGATTACAAAAATGTATAATACTTTAATCCTGTTTGAGAGCGTAGGCGCAAAATTTCGGTCGAACTCTTTTTAAACGCATTTATTTTTTTCGAATTCTGAGAAAACTAATAAGTATTTTTGAAAAATTTAAAAGCAGAATCAAAGATTAGATTATTACCGAGGGCTGACAGTCCCTTAGAATAAACAAAAAGTTTCTTTTGAATGATATATTTGAAATTAAAAATCACACTAAATTTTCTGTTTTTTATACCAGTGACTTATTAAAATAAACATTATAGGAATTCTCAGGGACTTTGGACCATCGAGAATACCGTAATATTTCATTCTTCATCATCATTTGGCTCTACAACTCTATGTGAGTCTTGGCCGCGTTTACTATTTCCCTCCATTGTTGTCGGTCCTGAGCAGCTATTTCCCATTGCTGTACTCCCATTTTGCGTAGATCGCTGGCTACTGCGTCCTTCCATCTCTTTCTTGGGCGACCAACTGACCTTTTTCCATCGGGCCTTTCCCAGAATGTGGCGTTTAGAAGTCTTTCGTCACTTGATCTTAGTACGTGACCCGCCCATCGTATTCTGTTTGATTTAATGTATCGTACTATGTTTTCATCTCCGTATATTGTCTGGAGTTCATCATTGTGTCTTCTTCTCCATTCTCCTGTTGTCTCTTCTCTGCAAGGCCCATAGATAGTCCGCAGTATCTTTCTTTCAAGTACCAGTAATTCTGTTGTTTCCCGCTGATTCAGAGTCCATGTTTCGCTTCCATACGTTATTGTGGGACGAATTATTGTCTTATATACTCTTATTTTTGCTGGTCTTGAGAGTATTTTTGATTTAAGTAGGGTCCTTAATGAGTAATATGCCCTGTTTCCTGCAATAATCCTGGCTGCCACGTCCTTTTCATAGTTATTTTCAGATGTTATGATCGCTCCCAGGTACTTAAATTCTTTGACGACTTCAAAATTGTATTCATTAATTGTTACGTTTTGTCTAACCCTTGGTCTTGGGTTCTTCGTAACCACCATGTACTTGGTCTTGTCCTCGTTGACCTTAAGACCAACTTCCTTGGCTCCGTTCTCGAATAGGGTGAAAACTTCTTTTGCATCTCTGGTGGATTGTGCAATTGTGTCCACGTCATCCGCAAAGGCTAATAGTATTTTTGATCCTTGGGCGGCAAATCCGTTTGTCAGTTGTGGCTGAGCTTTCCTTACTGTATGTTCCAGTGCGAAGTTAAACAGCAGGGGGGCGAGAGGATCTCCTTGTCTAAGTCCGGTGTCAATGAGAAATTCCTCCGACGTGGTGCTGCCAATTCTGATTCGTGCGGAAGCGTTCTCCGTGCTCACCTTTGCTAATCGTACCAGTTTTCCAGGTACTCCCATTTCTACCATAGTCTCCCACAATGCTTCTCTGCTAACAGAATCGTAAGCTTGTTTGAAGTCTACGAAGATTTGGTGTACATCGCGGTTGAATTCCCAGTTTTTTTCCAACACCTGGCGTAGGACGAAGATCTGGTCTATAGTCGACATTCCCGAACCTTCCGAATATTTCATTCTGCGTTTAAATTTTTCAAAAATATTTATTAGTTTTTTCAGGATTCGAAAAAAATGACTACATTTAGAAAGAATTCGACCGAAATTTTGCGCGTACGCTCTCAAACAGGATTAAAGTATTATACAATTTTGAAATCAGTATTTTAAGAGCTTTTAAATGAGCTGTCACATGATGTACTTTCCCATTTAAAAAAATCAAAGTTATGCCTGTCACCTGAAGAGGGATCGAGTAAAGTTCGAAACGTTGATGCTATAATATACTATGGTTAGTTTAAAAATCGACCTGTTCGAGCGTTTTGCTTATATTCTTAAAATAAACAAGTTAATAGGGGGGGGGGCAACACTTAGTCCACCGCACTGTATAAAGGCCAATAGACTCAGATGGGCAGGGCATGCGAGTGATACGTAGTAACGACAATCGCCTTATAAACTATGTGTTCTGGGAAAGGCCAGATAGATAGAAGGCCAATTTGTAACACAATACTCTGGGTATTGTGATTTAGAAGAGTAGGAACTAACAAATTAAAGAAGAACTAGGATAGAAGTTATTGAAGAAACTAATAATGAATGGCTTAGCTCAGAAGAACAAATTAAATGGTCAGAGAGACACTTACACTTGTATTCATAGTCCGCCTCCAGCGCGTCGCTGGCTGTTCACCACCATATCTATGTTTCATAGTCGACCTACAGCCTGGTTGACGCAAGCGTAAAGCATCTTTCTCCTGGATACAGTCGCTTTCACTGTTTAGATATTTTCGAACGTTCGCCGGAGAAGGTATATGCATGCTCTGGCGATTCGCCCGTCAATTTGAAATACGTTTGCGATGGACGATTTACATCAATATTATGTAGTTAACCGAGAAATAAATGAACAAAACGATATATTACAAGTACCCAGAAGATATATAAGGGACATGCAAAATCCATTACAGTTTTATAGTGATAATGAATTTAGAAAAAGGCATAGATTTCGAAAACAAACTGTTTCCACCCATTATATGTCTTTTAGTTGCCTTGAGATTCTATGCTACTGGAAATTTTCAGGTAGGATAAATTAAAGAATATATTTTCAGAACATGATATATGTATGTATATATTTTTTAATATTGTAATATATATGGTAGATCGTATAGTTAATTTTAATTTAATTTTTAGATTGAAACTGGAGATCTTAGAGGATTTTCACAACCCACGGTTTCGAGATGCATTTTTAAAATTTCCCGGTTACTTGCTCAGCTATTACCCACATATATAAAATTTCCTGAAGGTCTCGAAAACCAGAGAAAGAACCAAAGGCTGTTTTACGATATTGCCAATTTTCCCAAAGTAACAGGGTGTATAGACTGTACCCACATACCAATAAAAAGTCCTGGAGGGAATATGGCCGAGGTATATAGAAACAGGAAAAGATATTTTTCAATAAACGTCCAAGTAGTGGGTGGACCCAATTTAGAAATTTTCGATGTTGTAGCTCGTTGGCCTGGAAGAGAACATGATTCGATGATCTTCAATAATAGTTCAGTGAAACACCATTTCGAGAATGGCAGTTTAACAGGATTTCTTCTTGGAGATAGTGGCTATGCTTGTTTACCGTATTTAATGACGCCTCTTTTAAATCCTGGAATTGAACAAGAAGTAAGGTATAACAGATCTCATATTAGAACGAGAAATACCGTTGAGAGATTGTTTGGATTGTGGAAAAAAAAGATTTTGTTGTTTGAGTCGGGGTTTAAATAATAAATTGGAAAGAGTTCCAGAAATAATTGTGGCATGTGCAGTTCTTCACAATATTGGCATCAAAGTGAAGGATGTAAATGATGAACAAGATAATGTGGAAGAAGAACTAGATGATAATGAACCTCACATACCGAATCAAGCTCAAAATATTGGACATATTGTACGAAGAAGACTCATTGAACAACATTTTAATTGATTTCAATTTTATGTTACACCGTTTGGCGCTCTTTCACTTCGCTGTGTTGAAGTAATTGATAAATATCTACAATTCTCCCTTTTTAAAATTCCAAATTTTCCTGCTCATTACTACTCAAAATTCCATACAAACCTACCACTTTTCCCATTATAATATTAATAAATAAAAAACAAATCAAGAAAAATAAATGTAAGTACGAGTAATTATAACGTATGAATGTGTATAAAATAAGAGTAATAATAAACTATAAATGTAATTACAAGTAATAATAACCTACAAATATAAATACGAGTAATATAATGATAACCTTACTGAAATTAAACTAATAAAAAAATGAAAAAACACACATAATTAATGAACTGTTTTCGAAGATAATAATTGTTTTTCTAATTCTACTTTTTCTAAAATGGCTTTTTCAACCAGCATCCTAGCTTCATGCAATTCTGTCATTTGTTTCCGTTCTAGTAATTCATTGTTAATCCTTATCTCCATGAGCCTGTCCACGGCAGATTTTTTTTTGCTTTGGGGTGTTACACTAGTGTTTGCTAAAAACAAACATAATATTGTAGTTACCAATTTTAAACATCGTTAGTTAAACATTACTTTTTCAGTGTCCATGATAAGACTTCTAGAAGACAAAATTTCCTCGTTCAGTATACTTGTCGAGGGAGTTTCTAAAAACAATAAAATTAGATTCACATTTTAAGTATCATATTGTAAATTACCTTTTACCGTAACCATATCACAGCTTGCAACAGGATTATTCCTAAACATATTCCGAAAACAGGGCTTCTACTTCTTGAACCTAAAATTCTTTATTTTTATAAATAGGTCATTAAATTTTATTTGCAATTTGCTTACAAAGTTTATTTCCCATATACTGGGCATCGCTATCCACTAAATTTGTTACTTCCTCTGACAAATGGGTGGCAATTACCTCTACATCCGGCAAAATATTTATATCTGGAATTCCTCCTCCTCCACCTGTAGACATGCGATTTTGCCTTTCTTTGGATAACTCCATTTTTTTCTGTCTTTTTATTTTGTCCCAGCAACGTTTAAGCTGCGTAACAGTTCTCTAAAAATTTGAAGGGTTAGTTAATATATTTATGTAGGTAACTATGAGTCAAAAGATACATGTACTTATTATAGTTATCATTTACTACTGTAAATGATTTATTTTTTAAGTTAAAATATTATACAGGTTAATGCTTTTACTTACTATTTCAGTTCTCACAGCATTATAATCATGCATAACTGCATTCCAAGCTTCCGATTTTTTCTTTATTGTAGTAGCATCCGTATTTTTATTTTCAATTATCGGATACTTCTTTAAAATTTCTATTAAAATTTCTTTGTCCTCCCTTGTATAAGCAAGAATAGCACTCATTTTGGAATAGAAATTAAATTTATTTTTAAAAAATATGATCCTTGCAGTCGTGGGCGAGGATATTACAATAAAATGCTTTGTGTTCGGCAGCCTAAACACAACAAATACGTCTACGTTTTCATATCGAGTAGTAAGTAACCGATCGCCCACTAGCGGTTCTCCGAGGATTGACTACGAAACAGAGGAGACGTTAATTTGTCCAATTCGTTCCTTTATTTGCGCATGTGCAGGCAATGTCATATTGAATTTCGTGCCAAAATTTAAATAATGTGCAGTGGACCTATTACGGCTAAAAAAAGATTATTCTTTCTTTAACTAGTAGTATATTTTAACATTATTATAGATTATTCTTTCTTTAACAAAGTATTCATAATATCTAAATGTGCTTTTAAACAAATGTTAGTGTAGATTTCAATTAAATTATTTATCTATAATTATTTATATCTTTTAGAGAAAAAGATAAGGCAAGTCTAAACTATAAAAAATAGGTTAGGTTAAATGATATTTTCAAATATATTGGATAATTAGATACGAATTAAAATGGACCGATGCCAACGGAAAAGACGGTATTATTTTATCAGATTGTACACTTTACTACAAATTTATTTTAGAGTGTAGTGTGCTTAAAGTGTAATGAAAAGAATTAACGGATTCGATGGTTGGAAATTCATGTCTAACAATAAACAAAACTTTTGTTTTCAATCTTCCCACAAGATTTTTAAAAATATTTGTAAGTTGTTAGTTCTGAAAGCTGGCGTTATTCCTTTCTTTTTATGTGTTTGGCTACATATTTGTTGATATCTTACCTGTGATAGAGAAGAAGATAGGTACTGGGTTTTTCTATGATAATGGGAAGACTAATTTCAAGGCTTTTTTATGCAGTTTTTGATTTTCGATTCTGTTAATTGTTTGTTCCTTGTACCCATTGTTTACTGCTACATATATATTTGTTGCATGATGCGTACAATTCTATAATTATATCTCGAAGTTATTTATGATATGAATATTTCTGTCAGTCTATGTAACATACAGTGGGTGATCAAATTATTAGAGCCACTTAGTAAAATTCAATGTTTTAGAGAAAGGGTATATCATTGAAGTGTATAATATATTAATGCGTTTGTTTCCATTTGACTGTCTTGTTGCACTTAATGAATGCAATAAATAATAGTCCGACAATAGTGGTAATGCGTGACTCAGATGCCTTTGTTTATCAGTGCTGCCCAGCTAGCTTGCAACTCGTGTGCCTCTTATTTTGTATTCTTGGTGTTTACAGTTATAATAAACTCTGAGAGTTTCCATTGCTCTCCAGTGATATTCTGACAGTCTTATACAATTTTTTGGGAATTTAGTAAACATTGCACGTTCATTACACTAGTTGTACATCTCACCAAGGAAAATAGTAGAAATAAAAACTTTATTATTTAACACTAAATCACTCCAACAGAAGCATACCATCCATTTCTAAAGTTTCAAAGGCAACGTGGACCGTATAAAGAAAAAATTTACATACCATTATTAAACAAAAGTAAAATTTTCTGAGGTGGCTCTAATAGCCACCCTAATAGTTAGGATGGGATGATGAATTGTGTCAGTATTTTGTATTAGATAAAAAAAGTAGCAAGTTGCCCAAAGTATTGTTCTCTTCTTTTTGTTCTTTTCCTGATGCCTATTACAACGTTGGATAAATGGATGCCAAAGTCTAATATCTCAAAAGACCTGTTTTTGATTTACAATGATGATTCGGGCAACTTGCTATTTTTTTTATCTAATACAAAATACTGACACATTTCATCATCCCATCCTAACACAACATAAATAGGACTTTTCAACGCTTCTCATTTGTTTCGAGCTTGTTGATAGTTCTTATAATCATCCATGTATAATATTAATATACGACATTAGGAACAGAAGTTCTAAACAAATGAGAAGGGCTGAAAAATCCTATTGGCAGTCTACATAATATGTTACATACACTGACAGAAATACCCATGCCATAAATAACTTCAAGATAGAATTGTACATCATTCAACAAATAGCAGTAAACAATGGGTACTAAGGAACAAAAACATAATATAAAATCAAAGTTGTGACCAACACGGCTTTGTATAGTAGTAATTTGTTATTTAATGACAATTTGGATGTCCTACCAAGGAGCCAGTACATTTGTCTGAACTTGAGATCCAACTGCCTGCATTTCATTTGGAGGCGTTTGTTCCATGTTATCCTTTGGTTGATATGCAATCCAAATGGTATTAACAATATAAAGAGGTTAATACAATAAGACAAAGGTTTAAGTATTTATTTTTTAAATTTTAATCCTTTATGTATTAGAATCTATAAAGTTTTGAACCAAAAGTATTAATTACACTTTCATTTGCATGCCGTCAGCATTTGTTTATTTAAATGTACTATAAAAAACCCACCATACAGCTAATTCCTTTATTATTATTTTTATCCTTTAAAACAATTTGTTTATCATACATTTTTGCTAGTTGTGGAAGTTCTTTTAACGGAATGTGATATAACATACTTTAAATGATACTTAAAATCATTTCAAATCAAACACCAATATCATGTATGTACATATTTATAAATTTATTAACAAACTGCAATCCAAGAAAAATAATATATTATCAACATTAGCCATTTACAGTAAAACCTCCGTTAATCGAAATAATTGAGGGGGAGGCTGTTTCGGATAACAAGAATTTCGGTTAAAAATAACATTGTTTTTTGTATTCTCCTTTTATCAAATTACATAGTATTGGAGAGATAGAGCTACAAAACATCGTTGCCGAAGGGAAACACAAAAGAAAATAGAAGATTCCTAAAAAAAACACTCTAATGTTCAATTTCCTTAATTTTATTGCTGTTTAATTTACTTTTTATTGACAAAATTATTTAAACTGTCAAGACATTTCGGTTAACGGAATTTTTAGTGTATTTGCCTTAAATGGCAACATTTTAAAACAAACAAACACACACACATATATTTGCACTAGATTTTCTCCTGGTTAAAAATGTACTGCCACAGCTTGTTCGATTAAATAACCGCAGGCTCAGTTGCCAGTATTTCAATGTTTTCTCTAAACAACTGCAATATTTGTAAAGCTGATATTCTTTGAACAAAAGATTTCTTGCATTGCATCTCATTTCACATATCAATATGAAAAATCTCTTCAAAATACCAAATCTTTCAATAACAAGCAATATTTATAATGGAAGCACTTCAACTGCTGTAGTTGAGAACTGGATAGCAATACATTGTCCATAAATTCCCCATTTTATATACCCATAATATGCACAAGTATTTAACAACTCCTAAATTTATTTCTAAATGTACTTCTATATTGCAGGATGATTATTATCAGTTATGTTCTATGTTGTTCTGTTCTTTAAATGACAAAATACTAATTAAAGTCAACGTTTTACTCTTTTCCATGATTTATTTTACTTTTTATCTACATTACAGGTAACAGCAGATTTTATACAGAATTTCAGCACATTTTAAAAGTTATTTTTATAATTTTTTACAAATTTACAAAAATATTTAATGTCAATTGTCAAAATAAAAGATTCCTTTATATGACATTGCTTGCACATGCGCAAATAGAGGAACGAATTGGACAAATTAACGTCTCCTACGAAAGATGAAATCTCGACGGAGTGTTCGCTAACTGAAAAGCCGCCGGTGACTCTTCCTGGCGACGCACTATGAATACCAGTGTTAATCTCTAGGGAGGATTCAGGCTAGCTTTACTACACCGAAGTTTGGCTTTGAGATATTATAAAGACAGAGATATTGGATAATGAAATGATATAAACAATGAAGAAAATGAGACCTTTTAATACAAAAATTTAATGCAACTAGTTAAGACCACTGGAAATAAAATGGTATGATAAGTAGAGACATGGAGTTGCCTAAGAAAACGGAATATGGGCGCCACTCAAGGATAGCTTGAGAATTGGAGAGGAATCAACAACAAGAAACAAATTACACTTGATACAATAACCTGAAATACTAAAAAACACTATTTACCTTGTCCTGCTATATAGAAGTGTATTATACTCTTAGTAGATACTGATATAAAGATCAAAAGTGCTAATGACAAATATATTTAGAATAAATATTTTAAACAATATAAATAAAATATGTATATAATCAAAAATATGAAGAAAAACAGTAGTGGTGTAGAGGTAAGATAGACCAAAGACTATGAACAAATAACAAAAATCACCACTACTGTGCTAAGCAAAAGGTATTAGTAAAAACAACCACGTCCGTGAGAATAGCAAAAGTCTTAATGCTAAGTTTAGTAATTAATATATAACTAGACTAAGCTAGGTAAGGTACTAAAACAAAGAAGAAAAGAACACTATGGTTGCCACAAATAAAGGCTTTACCTAGCAGATATTGAAACGGTGAAGTATTCACCAATAGGACTATTAAGTGTCCGAACTAACTAAATATCAGATCTGTGAGAACGGCCAAAGAAGGTCTGTTGGACGGCCTAGAAAAAGGTGGAAAGATGCAGTCAAAGAAGATCTGGAAAAATGGGAGTGAGACAATGAGAATTAGTCGCCCAGGACCGACAAACATGGAAGGCAATAGTAAACGCGGCAAAGACTCACAAAGAGTTGTAACGCCATTGATGATGATGATGATGGTGTGTATTTGTTCATTAAGTTCATTGTAATTGGTAAGTAGCATGTGCTCAAAATCCATAAAAATCGAAAGAGAACCAAGCAGTATATAGAAAATCTTTGAAAGAGTTTTGGCAGTTGGTTCATTTTTGACAAACTAGGTAATTCTAATTTTAAAGTTGGCGCTTGGTATTCTGGTTAACAGATGTCCACGGAGTCGTTCTTAGTCCAGAAAGCCACTGCGCATCCGCTAGGAAAAATATTCTAATTCGGATTTTTTGCACAATCTTACTCAAAAAGGACTCCTTTTAACAAATTTGCATGTTGCCAGGACCAAAAGGTGGTAAAAAATTTTTTAAACGTTTTTTTGTTGTTTTTTTCCTAAAATTATTTTTTTTTGCACGGAAAAAAGTTTTTTTTATGTTTTTTGGATCATTACAAACAGAAAAGGTCTTTAGTGACTTTTCTCTAAAAATGATAGTTTTTGGCATATAGGCGATTAAAAATTGAAAAATTGCGAAATCGGCCATTTTAACCCTCAAAAACTATGCGAAAAACTGAAAATTAGAATGTTGCCAAGGCAGGTAGATATTCTTTAAACATCGATTGATGAAATCCCGAAGAGTTTTTTGCAATACAATATTCAAAACTCCTTTGTTTTTTAATTGCTAATCAAGCGTGCGCGACACTATTTTCCACCGACAGTATGGAGCAAATGAAAGGAATAAATTCGTTATTTGGTAAACCGGCGACTTTAAGGCAAAATCCCGAAACAGGTCGATTTTTATTTTTAAGTTATGATATTGTGGCATATATAGTATACTAGTGACGTCATCCATCTGGACGTGATGACATAATCGATGATTTTTTAAATCAGAATAGGGGTCGTGTGCTAGCTCATTTAAAAGGTTCTTCAATTCTCTATTCAGTAATATAAACATTTACATAATTATTTATACAGGGTGTCCAAAATTTTTTATTAAATTAAATTATTTGAAAAAAAAAGAAGTAGAAGGACACCCTGTATAAATAATTATGTAATTGTTTACATTACTGAATAGAGAATTGAAAAACATTTCAAATGAGCTACCACACGACCCCTATTCTCATTTAAAAAAATCATCGATTACGTCATCACGCCCAGACGGATGACGTCACTAGTATACCATATATGCTACAATATCATTACTTAAAAATAAAAATCGACCTGTTTCGGGATTTTTCCTTAAAGTCGTCGGTTTACGAAATAACGAATTTATTCCTTTCATTTGCACCACACTGTCGGTGAAAAATAGTGTCGCGCACGCTTGATTAGCAATTAAAAAACAAAGAAGTTTTGAAAATTGTATTGCAAAAAACTTTTCGGGATTTTATCAATCGATGTTTAAGGAATATCTAGCTACCTTGCCAGCATCCAAATTTTTAGTTTTTCACATAGTTTTTGAGGGTTAAAAATGTCCAATTTCGCAATTTTTCAATTTTTAATCGCTTATATGTCAAAAACTATCATTTTTAGAGAAAAGTCAATAAAGACCTTTTCTGTTTGGAATGATCCAAAAAACCTAAAAAAACTTTGTTCCATGCAAAAAAAATTATTTTAGGAAAAAAACAAAAAAAAAACGTTTAAACAATTTTTGACCACCTTTTGGTCCTGGCAACATGCAAATTTGTTAAAAGGAGTCTTTTTTGAGTAAGATTGTGCAAAAAATCCGAATTAGAATATTTTTTCTAGCGGATGCGCAGTGGCTTTCTGGACTATCTGGTGCTTTAATCTTTTTAGAATATATAATTTACCTACTCCAGTAGAAATTGGTTAGTGGTAATTTCTCAATATTCTCAAATTTTTCGCTTGATGACTGTACCAAAGTCAAACAGGATAAATGTAAAAACATGCAATATCCAGAAATCCTCTATTTCTTAAAGTCTTTACTTAAATTATGGGATTGATTTGGTATTCAGAAACACATTTTCAAGGCAGTATACTGTAGTCTTCCATAATTTTCAAACTCTTTTTCGAGTTATGACGTTTTCAAGGGCGTCATTTGACAGGGTCAGGGGGGCATTTGCCCCCCCCCCTGACCCTGAAAATGACTCAAATTTACAAGAAATACATCAATTTTATTACTATTGGGACCGTGCAAGTTCGGAAAAGCGACACCTGGTTTCTTCGCTCTGCACTTTTATTCGCACTTTTAATTGTATTGGCCAATCATATGGTCATGGTTACTGGATAATTGTCAAGGCCATAGTCCAAAAAAAATAATAAGAAAAAATAAGATTTAGGTTATGTTATTTAAACGTAAACAATTGTATGTAGTAAATAAAATTAGTTATTAAAATGCAGTACTGCAAGCAAAATACAATTAATTAAATTTACCTTTATATAATAATTGCATATCATATCAATATTGTGAAGCAATATATAATTTTTCTTCTTAAATGACAATAGGTATTAAATGTATTTAAATGTAATATGAATTATTTAAGAAAGTTGCAATATTTCTCCGCTATTCGCGCACGATCGTTTCGCGTATCCCTTCCGAGTACTTGCACACCGCGAATAGTATTGTATAATGTATTGTATATATATAAGTATATATAATGCATGCCCCCCGCCCCCAATCAAAATTTCAAATGACGCCCCTGGACGTTCTGCACCATCCTGTTGGAAGACAAATTCTTGCCCTGTGTATCGTTCTACTCTAATATATGCCCTAAATTTCTGACTCCGTCTACCCATGATATTCTAAGCATTAGGCATAGGCACCACAAAAACATTTGTTAATGGAGCTGCCTTTAACATCCATGTAGTTTTATATCTTCTATTCTAACTATATTCCTTACACTGTACCCTGATAATTTTAATAAATCTGAAATTTAATAGCTTGATTTTCCAGAATTAAATAATCTAAAAATAGTTTAAACATTTTGGAAGGCGATTTTGAAGGCTTAACAACTGGGTTAAAAGTAATTATTCTGAAAGTCAAAAAGTGACTAAATCAAAGTTTAAAGCCCTCCCTACAGGATCCTGAAGAAATTGTTGTCATTATTTTATTACTAAGCTGTTATTTTTAAGTAATAATTATGAGCGCCATGCACGTGTTAGGCGGCCGTAAATTCTGAATGCGAGAGAGATGCCATTCCGGCAGTCCAATGGTGAATCTTACTCGCACTCACATTTACAGCCGCGTCAATATGCGAGCTTGTCGCTTGCATAAAAAAATCTTCTACAAGCATGTAGGCCATATATTTTTTATAGTGACAAAAAAACTGTAGTTTTAATGGTCAACTGAGAAGGCTTGTCTTTATATAAAAATGTTAAAATACATATTTTTTCAGATACTGCTGCTATGTACGACAATGAAAAGGAAATTGGGGATGCCTTAAAAGAACTTTTGCCAAAACATAACTTAAAGAGGGAGGATGTATTTATAACTACAAAATTATGTGAGTAATTCTCTGTTAGCTTTTTTAGCTGTTTGAGGTTCTATTTTATGTGTAAACATTATTATGCTTAGAATGTCTGCTTGGAATTTGTAATGAGATCTGGAATACCGGAACGTGGCCACATGACGGTTAAAATCACGTTTATTCCCATCTATAAAAAAGTTTACCGATAGATTGCAGTAATTACCGTACAGTAGCATTGATATTACATGCGAGTAAAGTACTTCTAACCATCATCAATTAAAGACTAAAATCAATTCTCTTACCACAATTTCCCCAAGAACAATGTGGATTCGTCCCAGATCGAGAAACAAGATAACACATTCTTAATATTCGTCACATGTCACATTATCGAAAAATTTCAAGGGTTTAACATAGAAACATATTTATGCTTTGTTAACTACTCCAAGGCCTTAGATAACGTAAAATGCGATAAAATGTGGCATATACTTAGAGAAATGGGTACGCCAGAACATCTAATCTGTTTATTACAAAAACTGTTCGTAAATAATATTGCTAATGTAAGAGTTAATAATGTGGTTTCGAAAAACTTCAAATTAAAATTTGGAAGAATTTTCAAAAACCTACGTTATGCTGATGACACTATTATATTGGCGTCTTCACCAGAAGAATTGGAACAAATTATGAATAGGCTAGGCACGGTGAGTACGGAATATGGTTTGAAAATAAATATACAGAAATCCAAAGTAGTGATCATCGATAGAATCAGAAGCAACCAAGCATATATAAGAAACATGTCAAGTTACGAAGTGGTCAGACATTTTAATTACTTGGGCTCCATTATTACTAACAGGGGAGGATGCGAAGACGAGATCCATCATCACATTGGCCAGATCGGCAACAGCCAAACTCACAAAATATGGAAGAACACTGACATCACAAAAAACACAAAATTACGCCTTGTTTGAGCATTAATATTTCCTATCACCACGTATGCTTCAGAAACTTGGACAATCCAAAAAGCCGATTCGAAGCGTATAATGGCATTTGAAATGGGTCTATTGTAGAATGTTGCGCACACCATGGACCGCACATCGCACAAATAACTCAACTCTAGCAGAACTTATACACCGGGAGATATTAACAGAATTTCAACCACGATTTTCTAAGTCCTGCCCTTTGCAATACTGGAAGGTTAGAAAAGGTACTTACAATTTATGGAAAAATCCACGGGCTTCCTGTGACATTTTCCTGTGAAAATCAGATTTTCCACGAGGAAAAAAATGGGGAGTTGCGATGAATTTCTGAGTCCTGCCATATCCATAGAATGACAGGATACTATCAATTTTATGAAGAACATTTTTTGGGCAGGAAGGTTGCAAAAGGACTAAGGGAGTATATGGATATACGAACATGTAATGAAAATAATGAAATTTTTATAATTTTCTTAGTCCTGCCAACTTAATAAATTAAACAGAATTATTTGAAAATGATCGAAAAAAATGTTGGCATGACGTCTCCTAATGTTTAACTGCACTTGTCTCTTGGAAAATTATGTGGACAATTTTCACCCTGGTTCCGTGATTTTCTGAGTCATAAAATAAATTTTATTATAAAATAAATAATTTAAGTAGACATTATTCAAAATGGCAGGATGTTTAGTTACACCTGTTTTACTAAACATAAGTAAAACATGTGTAAGGAAATTCGTGGAAAGTTACACGATTTTCTGAGTGATGCCATTTTGAACATATCTCAAGAATGTTAATATAAAGCTATTTACAAAGAGGCAGGATGGTTGTGTAGTTATTTCGTATATAAAATTAAAATTTTAAGTCAGTAAAATTATTGCAGGTTGTTATACAAACATATTCATATCACCACAGTTTTCTGAGTCAGGCCATGTCAGGTATGCTTAAAAAACACTAATCTAAAACCGTTTACAACGTGGCAGGATAACCGCAAAGATATTTAATACATAAAAATTAATTTTTATATCGTTAAAAGAATCGTACGGTATTAAATATTGTCCTGAGTAATGTCTCGGATTTTTACACACCTTTCAAATCTAATACCAAACTGTAACATATTTATTTTAAGCAATTAGATCATATTTGTATATAAGTAAACGTAATAAAAGTAATAGGAAGAAAATCAATAATTTTACAAATAATTTGTTATAGTAGGGATTGTACCTATTATCCAGGGTGTCCAGAAACTCTTCTAACAATTGAAGCCCGGAGATTCCTCAGATAATTTTAAGAAAATTTAACTCAATTCACCTCGTCCGAAAATGCTTCCCAAGGAAGCTAGAGCTCTTTAAAGATGGCGTATTCTAATTAGTTTTTTTTAATAGCTCCAGAACACTTGTATTTAGAAAAACGAAAACTAGTACATCTATTTATCTTCCAGAGATAAATCGATTCCATCATTTGTCAATTTTTACTACCGGTCATAGGCGTCCGTTTAGGGTAGGGAAACGGATATTTTATCCCATAACTTTTCTGTGTCTAACTTTTCAGCATTTTTGACACTGGATTATTAAACTATGGGGTGTTCTTGAACTAAAAGGTACTCTTGCTTTAAGTCGGTAGGATACGCCGTATTCTAGAAAAATCGATTTGAAACATTTTTCGGTTTTGAAAAAAAAAATAAAAAAAACTATTTAGAAAAACGGAAACTGGTACGTTTATTTCTCTTCCAGAGACGGTGATTTAATTGCATAACTTTTTTGTCTATAATGTTTAAGAATTTTTGACACTAGAGTATTAAATTATGAGGTATTCTAGTACTAAACTTTACTCTTGCTTTAAGTCTGTAAATACACCGTTTTTTTTATTTTTTCAAATTTTTCTTAAATTATAAATACGAAAAATTTTTAAATTGATTTTTCTAGAAAACGGTGTATCCTACCGACTTACAGCAAGAGTACCGTTTAGTACTAGAATACCTCACAATTTAATAATATAGTGTCAAAAATGCTTAAAAGTTAAAGACAAAAAAGTTATGCGATAAAATAACCGTTGCCCTACCCAAAACGGACTCCTATGACCGGTACTAGAGATTCGCAATTGCTGGAATCGATATACACACAACGCAAAAGTCTAGGGATATTTTTATAAATAGACGTATTTTGTTTATCTGTAATCAACTTAAAAAAAGTAATACAAAATTTGTAGTTTAAATTGTTGTTTTATATGTCAAAAACCATAAATTGCAAAGAAAACAGAAAGTTGGAGCAAAAAAAATATATTGTAAATCACCCATGTTTCACATACCACCATAAAATGTCAAAAATACTAAATATAAACTTAAAATAAAGTATGGCCACCACGTTGGTTTATCACAGCTCTACATCTACTGTTCATGCTACGAATCACATTGTTAATGTCTGCTTGAGGTAGTTGTGTCCATTGTTCTCTCAGAAGCTCTTTTAATTGAAACTCATTGTAGATATTGCCCATATGTGTAGTAATTCTTCGTTGGAGCATGTCCCATACATGCTCAATGGGATTCAAGTCCGGTGATTGTGCTGGCCACGGCAATACATCAATACCCTCGTTATCCAACCAGTTTGTTACAATATGCGCAACATGTGGTCAAGCTTTATCATGCATAAATTAAACATTTCCTCCAATAGCAGCAGCAGCAAACGGGCGCACAACAGGTTCAAGAATAGTGTCCAAATATTGCTGACCTCTGAGAAATCCACGTGGGAAAATGAGGTTAGTTCTTCCGTCAATAATGATTCCGCCCCATAGCATTAATGTACCACCTCTGTATGTACACACTTCTTGAAGATGTCGTTATCGTTCTCCATTTTCTGGTTGTCTCCAAACTCTTGTCCGACGAGAATCTGGATGAAATCCATATCTAGACTCGTCACTAAACAAAACTGTGGCCCAGTCATTGTCAGTCCAATTCTCAAACTCTTGACACCAGGTTAATCTTGCAGCGCGATTGCCGCTAGATAGAGGTGGACATCTTAGTGGTCGCCGACTACGAAGATTGGCTTCATGGAGACGATTACTCACAGTACTGCGGCTAATTGTTACATTATGTGCAAGCTGTAATTCATTAACCAGCTCGGGTGATGTGGTTGTTGGCTGCCTTCTGGCATTT
Organism: Diabrotica virgifera virgifera; assembly: GCF_917563875.1. Taxonomy (NCBI): domain Eukaryota; kingdom Metazoa; phylum Arthropoda; class Insecta; order Coleoptera; family Chrysomelidae; genus Diabrotica; species Diabrotica virgifera. The sequence continues at coordinate 115,676,141 of NC_065451.1, read as the reverse complement.
AAAATTAAATATCGGTCTTGAGCGACGGTTGTAGAGCGACCACGTCCTGGATGTTGCTCGGCTGAACTCCCAGTATCTCTAAACCGACGCCACAAACGACTTACGACGCTTTGGGAGACACCCAGCTGCTCAGCAACTTGAGTTTGTCGCATACCAGCTTGAAGGAGGCCCACGGCTCTATTCATCTCGTCCAACGTTAAATGTTGCCGTTGCATGGTAAAAAGACAATAACTTTAACTCACCTATTAAGCAAGAATGGTATAAAGTGACTAAAATTAAAAATAAACACAACATAAAAATGTCGATTTTTTGTCCCTTATAAAAAACATTCTAAAACACGTATTGCTATCAGTTTTACAATTTTTTTTGATAAAAAGTGAGTGTCTGTATCAACAATTATAGTACAAGCAAATTTATATGGTCATGAAATTTCTGTCATTGGTATTGTCAAATTATTAAAATATCCTTAGACTTTTGCGTTGTGTGTATATCTGGAAGATAAAAAGACGGACCAGATTTGTCTATCGAAATGAAAGCGTTCTGGAGATAAATAAATCTAATTACAAGTCGCCATCTTCAAAGAGCTCTAGCTCCCTTAGGAAATATTTTTGGATTATGTGAATTCCAGTATTCCATTTAAAAAAAAACTTAAGTTTTTGTCACCCTGTCAATACGGGTAGCCCTGTATATTAGAAAATATTTTTAAATTATGATCCTCCCTTTGCCCCACGTTTTACCTAAATAACTTTTTTTCGTATCTCTTACGACAAACGAGTAATTGGACTTTGTCACACTAATGCCCCACCCTGTATACGAAATAACTATAAAACCATCCAGACTTATATTAAGATTCTTGAAACACATGCAAAATGGCATGACTCAGAATATCGTGGAATTTTTCACGAATTTTCTTGCAAATCTAGGACTCCTGCTGTCTTACAAGAATCGTTTAACCTTCCTGCCGAGTACCAAAAAAGTATTGATTGTATTTGAGTATTATACCTTTTTAAAGGCAGGGCTCAGAAAATCACGGAATCAGGGTAAAAATTTTGCGCATAATTTTCCAAGGGACAAGTATACTTAAACAGTAGGAGACGTCATGCCAACATTTTTTTTATCATTTTGAAATAAATATGTTTAATTTATTTAGTTGGCAGGGCCCAGAAAATCATGAAAATTTCATTATTTTCCTTACATGTTTGTATACATATATACTCCGTAAGCCCGTTTGCAACCCTCCTGCCCAAAAAATTTTCTTTATAAAATCCATAGTATCCTGTCATTCTACGGATATGGCAGGACTCAGAAATTCATCGCAAAACCCTATTTTTATTTTTTGGGAAAATCTAATTTTTACAGGAAAATATCACAGGAAATTTGTGGGTATTTCCACAAATTATAAGTACCTCGTCTACCCTTCCACTATTGCAAAGGGCAGAACCTAGAAAATCGTGGCTGAACTTCTGTATAATATCTCCCGGTCTATTATGTAACACAAAACTCGACTCACTACAACTATCAACCAAAATATACTAAGATATTTTGGACGTAAAACTAGAAGAAGAAGAGAAGGCATGGTGCAAATGATAGTTAAAGGCAACGTAGCGGGCAAAAGATCCAAAGGAAGATCTCCAGCACGATCGTCGGAACAAATGAAGCACATGACTGGTTACTCATTCTCCGAAGCAAAATAACACGCACAGGAGAGAGATAATTGGACAAGAATAGTTAAATTACATGACGCCACTACATCCTTACGAAGGAGAACAGATATAGAAGAGAGAGTATTATGCTGTTTGGTATTCTATTTTATGTATATTAGTGTTTTCTAAAGCTGTATATTCTACAATAATGCTTTAGATAGTTGTGTATTATTCCAATAATGGGTCCTATTATTGATTTATTCATGTTTCTATGTTACAATGTAGGGGCAAAAAGGATTTTTAAGTCAGTTTTAAGTGCAAGATAGCACCTTAAATTAAGATAGATATTTAAGATGACATATTGCTTCTTGTGACTAGTGATGTAAGAAGAGAATATTCTCAAAAGAATATTCTCGAGAACGAGAATATTCTCGGCCAGAAAATTCTCGGTGAGAATTTTCTTTCTATATTTACAAAAACCGAAATAAAAATAAAAACTAGATATGAGTCAAATTATTGTAATTTAAAAAATATCTATATTGAAGTAGCTGGGGCTAGGGAATCCCATGAACTACTAACTGGGGTGTTTACAGTGTTAGTATTTATTGTTATGGTGCTATATTAGCGTGCAAATATTTAGAATGGTGTTCCATTTAAGCAGAGAAAAACAAGTTGAGGGAACTGAATTTATAGATAATTTAGCGACTTTAACAATATAGTGATGACTCGGCTGAAATAATGGCAGATTTAGCACTTTATTCGTCTAAGGAGGGATTTTTTGAAAAACCATACGTTGCAAAATCAGTCGAAAAACTAGACTCAATCATAAAATATGGTGGAAAGGTACATGTTTCGGAACAAAATTAACTAAAATAGCAGTTGATATATTAAGCATGCCTTCATCCAGTGTAGCGACTGTCCTCTAAAAGAAACCGGCTTACTGCTGAACAGGCTAGTAAGGTAACTTTTATTGCTCACAATTTAAAATTGTTAGACGTAGACCAATCCATGACTGAGCTGGCAACTCGTGAAAAACCAAATCACACAACTCCTCATCACTACATTGAAATGTGGAATGTAGATGACCAGGATGAGCTAATGATAGAAATAGATTCTGAATCTGAGGCCTCGTCTTTTTTAGATTAGATGACCACATCCATTATTAGTTGTTAAGAAGAAAAATTTTTTATCAAATAAATTTTATGTTTTCTCTCGTTTTTTTATTTCTTTATAGTTAAAGAACACTGTTGTTTCGTCTCATAATTTTACATAATTTCATGATTTTTAATACCCTATTTCATCTTTATAGTCCATGTGGTGAGATCGCTCCTGTCTGAAAAAATTTCCGACTCGGTTTCTTTGTGGATTCCTATTAAAAAATGTCCCCTTTAAACAAATCTGAAGGGTACCGGGCGGAATTTTTGGGCAGAAATTGTTTAAACAATTTTTTAAACAAATACAAAAGATCACGTTTTATTGCCCTGGAATATATATTTTTAGGTTTTTTGGTCATTCTAATCAAGAAAGGTATTGTTGTAATTTTTCTTAAAAATTGATAGTTTTCGAGTTATCGGCGATTTAAAATCTGAAAATTGCGAAAATACGTATTTCCGAGGCTTAAAAACTCATATTTAAATTAGTATTTTTGAGGTTGCTATATTGCGACCGTGCAAGTTCGGTAAAGCGACACCTATTTCTACGCTCTGCAACTTTATTCGCACTTTTAATTATATTGGCTAAATATATTAGTCCTGGTTACTGTATAATTGTCAAGGCAATAGTCCAAAAAATAATAAGAAGAAACAATAAGATTCAGGTTATGTTATTAAAACGTAACAATTGTATGTAGTAAATAAAATTAGTTATTAAAATGCAGTACTGCAAGCAAAATACAATTAATTAAATTTACCTTTATATAATAATTGCATATCATATCAATATTGTGGAGCAACATATAATTTTTCGTCTTCAATGACAGTAGATATGAAGTATACGTCAATTTGACAATTTCAATTGACAATATGAATTATTTAAGAAAGTTGCAATATTTCTCCTCTATTCGCGCACGATCGTTTCTCAATTCCCTTCCAAGTACTTGCACACCGCGAATACTTAAATTGAAGATTAAACATTCAGCCTCAAGATTCTGAAGAGTGATCGCGTCTAGCCTTAATTTATACCGCTGTTTTTTAATTGTTAAATATGCGTGTTTATCCGATTTTTTGCCGGGGCGGCGCGCTCTATTTCAACAATCTCCAATTTTCCTCCGAAAAATATTTTTTCTAGAATCTTTGGGATATTCTAAATAAAATCAATTTCTTGATATTTTTCTCAAAAGTTAATAGTTTTAAAGTTATAAGCGATTTAAAATCCGAAAAATGCCAAAAAACTCATTTTCGGATTTTAAATCGCTTATAACTTTAAAACTGTTACAAAAATCGGATTTACATGCATATTTAACAATTAAAAAACGACGGTTTAAATTAAGGTTAGACGCAATCACTCTTCAGAATCTTGAAGGTGAATGTTTAAACTTCAATTTAAGTATCTGGCAACCTCAAAAATACTAATTTAAATATGAGTTTTTAGGCCTCGAAAATGCGTATTTTCGCATTTTTCAGATTTTAAATCGCCTATGACTCGAAAACTATCAATTTTTGAGAAAATTTACAAGATACCTTTCTTGTTTAGAATGACCCACAAAACTTAAAAATATATGTTCCGAAGCAAAAAAACGTGATCTTTGGTATTTGTTTAAAAAAATTGTTTAAACAATTTCTGCCCAAAAATTCCGCCGGCACCCTTTAGATTTGTAGACATTTTTGAATAGGAATTCACAAAGAAACCGAATAAGAAATTTTTCCAGGCGGGAGCGGTCTCACCACATGGACTATTAACAATATCCCTAAGCGCATCATAGGGTCCATTCTCAGAAAATTCTTCATATCGAGAATATTCTCGAGAATATTCTCCCAAGAATATTCTCCGATTTTTCATTCTCGAGAATTTTTCAACACTACTTGTGACAAGCTACAATAATACATATATTTGTTTCCTCCTGTAATTTGCCTATTACAAAATTATACCAAATTCGGTGCTACTGTAGTATGCGGTCTACCGTCGCGCTTTATAAACGCTTAAATAGGAAGAATTATTATTTTAATTTTACAATAAATAATCCTTTGTTCTATCTCTATGTATTATTTTAGTTGGGAATAAGCTAATTTTGTAGCTTATTCCCAATTAAAATAATAAATTGATATGACAAAATATCTATGCGTTTTATTCATTTAATATTTTTATTATACAGGGTGTAACAAAAATACAGGTCATAAATTAAATCACATATTCTGGGACCAAAAATAGTTCGATGGAACCTAACTTACCTTAGTCCAAATGAGCATACAAAAAAAGTTATAGCCCTTTGAAGTTACAAGATAAAAATCGATTTTTTCCGATATATCGAAAACTATTAGAGATTTTTTAATGAAAATGGACACGTGGCATTCTTATAGCAGGAACATTTAAAAAATAAATTATAGGTAAATTTGTGCACCCCATAAAAATTTTATTCATTTAATATTTTTATTATACAGGGTGTAACAAAAATACAGGTCATAAATTAAATCACATATTCTGGGACCAAAAATAGTTCGATGGAACCTAACTTACCTTAGTCCAAATGAGTATACAAAAAAAGTTATAGCCCTTTGAAGTTACAAGATAAAAATCGATTTTTTCCGATATATCGAAACCTATTAGAGATTTTTTAATGAAAATGGACACGTGGCATTCTAATAGCAGGAACATTTTAAAAATAAATTATAGTTAAATTTGTGCACCCCTTAAAAATTTTATGGGGTTTTGTTCCCTTAAACCCCCCAAACTTTTTTGTACGTTCCAATTAAATTATTGTTGTAGTACCATTAGTTAAACACAATGTTTTTTAAACTTTTTTGCCTCAGTACTTTTTGGAAAAGCTAGTTTTTAACGAGATTTTTTGAATATTTGTCAAATCCCCCACATATTTGTATACTGTTACGTGCGATGATGGTTAGACCTGGTAATAATATGAAATTTTTTTTATAAATTACAGTTTGAGGTATATTTTGAACCATATTAGAAAAGAAGCCATATCTCGATAAAAGGTGCCTCATCGGAAAAATACTAAGAGGCAAAAAAGTTTTAAAAACATCCTGTGTAACTAATGGTACCGCAATGATAGTTTAATTGGAACGTACACAAACATTTGGGGGGTTTAAAGGCACATAACCCCCATAAAATTTTTATGTAAACATATTAAAAACGAAGCCGCATCTTGATTAAAACTGGTTTATCGAAAAAATATTAAGAGGCAAAAAGTTTTAAAAACATTGTGTTTAACTAATGGCACCACAATAATAATTTAATTGGAACGTACAAAAAAGTTTGGGGGGGTTTAAGGGAACAAAACCCCCATAAAATTTTTGTGGGGTGCACAAATTTAACTATAATTTATTTTTAAAATGTTCCTGCCATGCATGCCACGTGTTCATTTTCATTAAAAAATCTCTAATAGTTCTCGACATATCGAAAAAAATCGATTTTTATCGTGTAACTTCAAAGGGCTGTAACTTTTTTTGTGTGCATATTTGTACTAAGGTAAGTCAATCGAACTATTTTTGGTCCCAGAATATGTGATTTAATTTATGACCTGTATTTTTGTTACACCCTGTAGTGTGCAAACCATTCTTAGAAAACATTAAAAAGATTATGGTATTGTGTAGCCACAGAGGTAGGGTATATAGTGCCAGCAACAAAATCTTTACAAAGTGAATAAACGCATACATCGGAAGAATTATTATTTTAATTTTACAAATTAATACTTTGTCATATCAGTTTACTATTTTAGTTGGGAATAAGCCACAAATCTGGCTTATTTTTCACACTATAATAGATAGGGGCAGGTAGACCGCATACTATAGTAGCGCCCCAAATTCTTTCTTTCTTTATTTATTTATTATATTTTTTTATTTATTTGTTATAAATATTGGCAATATTTCTCGAGTATTTATCTCCCAAATTATTGCATTTATTTACGTTTTTTGGTCGCTCGAATAAAATACTTGTGAAATACAGTTTATCCCAAAATTTATTTTGACCTCATATAAGATTTTAAGAATGTCGCCAATTACTGCATGACATTTACCGACAGTTGTCAGAATATTTAT